>NW_027040626.1:1630000-1690010 GCF_037179485.1 Ochlerotatus camptorhynchus
CCCAAATCTCAAATCACCCCGGATTTTTGAATCAATAAACATATTTTTATTTCTACTGCGTGAATTGTCAGACTTCATAAAATAAATATGATTGAATCAACAAGAAATCTCTTTTAAAAACAAACATATTTTTATTGTTGACCCAGCTGCCAAATTTGACAGCTTACGTCAAAACCATGAAAGCTCTTGTAAATTCGAAAAGATTTTCTTTTTGATTTAACAATCCATGGGTTTTGAGGAACAAAAATACTGGATTGTTGAAACAATAATGATTTCTTTTTGCAGCCAAAACAAAATGAAATTCTTATTGATTTTACGTCAAATATTATTACGTTTAAAATATTTTTTTCTGCGTGAAGATACATAGGTTGGAGGGTGAGCTCGTTGCGGCCGTTGCTGCATCCGATGGGGCCAAAACTCATACCTTTGTTGAATGCCGGTTACATGCCAAAAACGTGGTCTCCGGGCAGCTCCTGGTTACCGCCTGTGACTACGCCCGATGCTTCTTCTGTCCGGGGTAATCTTGAGAGGGTTCGTCGTATGCCCGCCGACGGAAAGTGAACTCATAGGTCAGGAGCCCAATAAGCGGGGTTGGACCCACCGGACCCACCGGACCTTAATGGGCCCTAACCTCCAAAACGTCCGTCGTCACGTCACGTGTGATCCAACGAAGTAGCGGTTGGGGTCGTTGACCACCGGCACCGTAGGGTGTTGAGCAGGGGCTTACTTGTGGTCCGTCCTGGAATGATGTCCAACAGTAACCCTCCGGGTGACGTTCCAGGGGGGAATTCCATGGATATTCCCCACACAAATCACCGAAGAGGAGTTCGAACACGCCGGACTTGCAGCGAATGATCTGGACTCGCCGAGGTTGACGCCCCCGATCGGTACAGTCACACGATCGTAGTCTTCCACGCTGTATCCTCCAGGCTAGGGGCCGTAATAGTACCCCGGTATCGCACTTCACTGACTTCGTGGTTACTTCATCAAGGTTGACTCATGACCTTCAACCAACCACTGTCACTTGAACACCCGATAGCAGATATAGTTTTTTTTTCGCACTTCTGCTCGTTTCGACGGACCATGCTCAACTGTTCCGATCTCTACAATTCATCTCCTCTCAGCCTCCTAGATGCTCCAGTCCTCGTCCTTTCCTCTCTCTCCTCCTCCATCTCCTTTGACATATCTCCGGAACTACAAAGACGCATTGTTTGCCATGGTGAGATGTGAGATGTCTCCGATGTGCGGTAAAAGAGGTGAGGAGAAAGGAAACTAGTGGAATCTTTCATTCTGACGGTGTTCTTATGCAACAGCAGACGTGACGTCACGTCTGTTGCTGCATAAGCAGACGCGAGAACGAAAGAGTCCACTAGTTTCCTTTCTCCTCACCTCTTATACCGCACATCGAGATGTCTCAACATTTATTCCCATGAAGCAGCATTCAATAGTTTTTAGTACCGTCTTTTTTTTATCATTTACAGTAATAGGAATCTAGTAAACCGTACACCACTTTTATTATGTGTGTTTACGAGATTGTTTTTTTTTTAGCTTTTGTTTTTGGTTCTTATATTGTCTACATGCAAAGACTTGCATGATTCAAAAAAGAGTGCTGGGTGACTAGTTATATGGTTTTTTTTTTATATTTATATATATATGTTTTCAAGTCTGCTTTATATGTGCTTCAAATTGTTTAATATAATTTAACAGTCTGTTTTTTTTTATAAATACACATAGAAAACAAACCCCGTGAAGGAAAAACAACACATGAAATAGTAACTTAAAACTACTGTACATTTGAATGAAATATATCAAGCCGAGCAAGAACAATAAATACATTAAGTGTTTTTAAATATATAAAAGCATTGCTCTGCAATTTATCGATCGATGTTAAATCTATTGATACCAAATAATCCTTTAAAGCACGTAGTTTCAGATGGTGGCAATACATTTGAAATTTGGCAATAAATTACTGAGCTATGATTTTTCAAACATTGCAAGTTTTCCGTTACACATTTTACCGAAGGCTTCGTGTTCGGAGTATTAATCTATAATTTCTGTCTGTCTGTCTGACCCTTATATAGTAGACTCGGAAACTATTGAACCGATCGGCGTGAAAATTTGTATGCAGGGGTTTTTGGATCCGGAAAAGGTTCTTATGATGGTTCAAGACCCCTCCCCCTTCTGTAAGGGGGGGAAGGGCTCCCATTCAAATGAAACAGAATTTTCTGCATAACTCGATAACTAATCAAGCAAATGGAACCAAATTTGGCATGTGGAGGTTTATGAAGGCAAAAAATGTTTATTAATATGGTGGTTCGAGACCCCTCCATCTCTGGTGTGTATATGAAAATCAATGTTTCTGAGTATGTATGTTGCAGCATAACTGTGGAACGCAGTGGCGTCGCGTCCACATGTGTAACCTGTGTACGACACAGGTGTTAATAATTTAAAAAAATGCGTTAAGATTTTTATAGATTTGATGATCACATTATAGCTGTACTTCATTTCTCCAGACCACATGTGACCATGAATACACTATTTTATAGTGTGGTTTAATAAGATCTTCGACCTTGGTTTTCTTCAAAAAGGATTAAATTCAGTTGCGGTGGTCTGCCTAATCCCTAATGCTTTGATTTCTAAGCATGTCAATATCACTACCATGACAAACTCGTTAAATAGTGTACCTAAAAGCTAACTTTTTTTGGTGGCGAGTGGCAAGTTTGTGAATGGTCAAAGCCTGATGTAAGCCAAGCAGACCTTCTATCACCTCTTAAAACATACCACAAATTTTCCACAATACATGGCGGTTTGCACCACTAGTTGTAATTGAAACTTTCAGCAGTCACGCGTCAAACGGGAGCAACACGGAAACAGCAGTCTGGTACGCTTTGAACGTTATCATACTTGCAGACCGGTTTGAGTGTGTGAGTTTAAATTAGAAGAACATTTGTGATGTATGGGTGCCTAAAGCGTGCATTTCTCGCTGTGCACTTGAATGTCTGATTGCAGGCAAAGAGAGTAATGGAGAAAGAGAGCGCAAAAGCTCGCTTTCACTCTCTTGTCAGTTGTAAATCTCTCAATTACCGATGGATGCGCCGGTGCGCCTGTCAAAACTATGAGCTTCTCCTGGTTCATTCTGATAGTGTTGGTGATTAATTCAAGTTTGCTACCCAGGGAACTTCATGAATTTTCTCTAGATTTTGGCACTGTTTTGTATCAAAAAATGTTTTCGGAAGTGTTTGACGGATATTCTTCATTACTCTTCAGTCGAAAGAATTAGCCTTGTGATAAAAAGGAGAATTAGTTAAGTTTTGAAATTCCTCTTACTTCGGTTAGCGCGAAAAAGGCCAAACAAGTTTTGTTTACACAAGATGATAGACCCTTCAAATGTTACGTTACGTAGTGATTAATAAAGTAATTGAGAATATGTACCTCGAATTCATGGAGCATTGAAAAATAAAACAAAAACTAATATGTGGTGGTAAACTATAACGAACAAAGTTTGGTGCACAGGTAAACAAATCAGGCACACGACGCCTAGACCGTTTTCCACCAAACTTGGCATACGTATTCCTTGCTATAGATGGTCATAGGGGGTAGCTCCTTTAATTATAGGGGGTGGGGGAAGGGAGCTACGTAAAATAAAGCATGCTTTTTTGTTTAATCAGCACATAAACTTAAGCTAATATTGAATCCCGAGCAAGGCCGGGCACACTCAGCTAGTGACATATAAATGCCAATATCGCTAAGGACCAATGTACCCATTTAGTTAAACCAGTATTTAGGCTTGAGCAGAGGTCAAGAAATTGGTCTTAAGCCGCTTGATTACAGTAGACGTTAGCTTAGTGAAAAATGGAATGAAACAAATACTCAGTGTATAAAATTAATTTCAATTTGTTGACATGAACCGGATGAGCACTGATGTATTTTAATTATTTTTTATTATCTGGTAATCTGGTTTGACTCATGATATGCATTTTAGTTAGCGAATGCCTTTTGGTTGGTGAAAGGTCGACACAGCTCAGCGAACGTTGAATAAATTTGATGGGATAATTATTTTACTTATGTTTTTCAAACCAGTTAGTATGCATACGAAGCATATAATTTGAAATATTTCACTAAATACATATAAAGTCTGGAACGCGCAAAAATTGGTCAACTTCAAATTGGTGCATTTTTGGCTGACATATACGAGCGTCAATTTTGACATAAAATTGAGGCATAAAAGACGCGTTTCGGAGCACTTAATTTTACATTACATGTTAGTTTACGTATCATCCTTTATGTCAAAGATGGATTCCGTCACGTGTAAGATTGGGTATTTCTAAGTGTGTGCATAACAAAAAACCTGAAATGCTGCATTTGGAAGCTGAGTGTATATACAATGGTTGCTATGACGAGTTTTGCACCGTTTGCTCTCCAGTTTTCAAAATGACGTCCAAGCAAGAGGATTAGCGTGTCAAAATTTTGCTCGCGCAGCAAGAGAATCCGACGTTCTCACACGCCAAGTTGGCAAAATTGCTGGATGTGGCCAAATCGACCGTGACCAATGTTTGAAAAGTGTTCGAGGTGCGTCTGTCGGCCGCCAGGAAGCAAGGAAGCGGCGGCAATCGTAATCCGGACGTGGCAGCGACGACGAAGAAGGTGACGGTGAAATATAAGCAAAATCCTAACCTCTCCATCCGGGACGTCGTTGGTAAGCTCAATGTCTCCCATACTACTGTGCAGCGAGCCAAGAAACGAGCCGGGTTGTCGACGTTTATGAAGGTGAAGGTGGCGAACCGAGATTACAAACAAAACACGTCGGCAAAGCAGCGGTCCCGAAAGCTGTATACGAATCTGCTCACAAAGTTCGACTGTGTCGTCATGGATAAGTTTCGTCATGTGAAGGCGGATTTCAAGCAGCTTTCAGGGTAGGAGTTTTATACCGCATCAGGAAAAAGGAAGGTGGAAATTTTCAAAACCATTAAACTATCGAAGTTCCCGAAAAAAATACTCGTCTGGCAGGCCATATGCACGTGTGGTCTAAAAAGCGGCATTTTCATTACTACGGGAACCATCAATCAAGAGATGTACGTCCAAGAGTGCCTGCTGCTACCATTCCTAAAGCAACATAATAGACCTGTGCTGCTCTGGTCGGACTTGGTGAGCTGCCACTATGGGAAAAAGGCAATCGAGGGGTACGATGCGAACAACGTGGTTGTGTTACCCAAAGACCACAACCCTCCCAACAGCCCAGAACTCCGCCCTATCGAACAGTATTGGGCCTTGGTCAAACGGAATCTCAAAAAGAAAAAAAAAACTAATAAATCCATGGAAAACGAGCAGCAGTTTAAATCTAACTGGCGTTCGGCGGCGAATAAGGTCGAAGTGCAAAATTTAATGGAAGGGGTTAAGCGGAAGGCACAGCAGTTCGGATTTGGCAAACCAAAAGAATAAACGAACATTTCTTTTTTCCTTTAATATCGACTAGGACCCTTGAGAGGCTATCTGCTGCAAAGTTCTGCTTTCCGGGTCTATATTTAATCTGATCATTGCTTTGTTAGGGCAGTGCAAAGAATCGTTTTTTTTTCAACAATGACTTTTTTTCTAAAATTTATAACTTTTTCATGGTTAAGTGATCTATCTGCAAAACACTGATTTGACCGGTAGTCCTCTACGGACTACTCTGGAAAATCCAGATAAATCTGGAATACTGGCAACGCTGAATGTCATGTATTCACTTAAACGTTCTTATTCTGATAGCTTAAGGAGAATTATTTTGTAGTTAATAGTCCTCCGATCAAAGGTTAGGCCGAAAGAAAAACATGACAATTACCATTGCCGGCCACGCCCATCTTCTCCGTTACGAGGGTAGGAGAGATATTGATGCTTTAACATCTACTTTTTTTTATAATACGTTTATTTTTCCAGGCGCATTTTCCGTAGCTTTGCGGAGCCGATATTCATTGTTTAGATTACAAAATTACTTAAAACTAACGTTAGTAAAGCGGGGGACGATTACGCGTGGCTATCTCGAGGTTACGGATAACAAATTGTAACAAATGGATAGCAGGGTAGGGATTGAGAACACAAGGTTTGGAGAGCAATGTACTCTTGATTTCGAACTAAACGACATACTGATGAAAAAGACAGACATAGGGGCACCGATGGGCAGCTAACAACTTGGGGGAACACAAGATGACACTAACTACTAAATCATCAGATCTGTCCGTTTTAAAAACTCATAAATTACTATAAATTCGAACAGTCAAGATGTCTCTAGCTTGTTTTCCTCGGGCCCTTAATAACATCTTCTTAACATCACGGAGATTGCAGATTAAAGCCACGTATCGCCATGTTTTACAAAATGTCTGGATCCATTAGAATTTACTTCACAACGTATCTCGTACGGTATCATTATCACTCAACCATGGAAGTGATATCTCTTTGATTGACTTAGTCAGTGTAACTACTGGAACCTGGTTCAAGACCGGGTAATGGCTACTTGTTAAAGACCTAGTAGAGACTGATTTTATTGAGCTTTATGGAGGGCTTTTGTGCTTGAAAAATTAATACCAAAATGTTCAAGGTACCACTAAGTCCACGCCGAAATTTGCCGGTGTGCCGCGAAACTGCGATGCGCGCACTTAGATTATGAATATACGTGCGGTGCAACATTTCATTATGTTTTATTACAACACCACCCACGATTTGTATTTGATATATATATAATTATTTTTATTTATTATGGTCATTATAAATTAGATGGATTTCAACTATTTTTTAGTGCTTCATTTTCGTATATATCCAATTAACAACATTTTCAACGCAAAACACTGCAATTGCTAGAACAAACAACCCTACTACTGCAAGAAAAAACGGTGTCAATGCTTTCAAATCAACCTTTTCCATTCCAACTACGTTTGGAATGAAATCATGATCTCGGTAGCGCGCTACGTACGCCAGTTGTGATTTAAACTTTTGGTGACCTATTCCGTAGACGATCAAACCATTTTCGACAAACTGCATCGTAATGCGATTGAAAGACTCCACATATTGCGAAGTGATGGGAACGTACATTGCGACGTAGAACTCGTAAGCTACTACAGGAACCACATGCAGTAAGTCTTCACCCGTTTTCTCGTCGTAAAATCGTGGAATGAGGTCTTCAATAATATCGTGTGCGCAGAGAACAGCAAACGATTTCGAGGATATTAGCAGCGATAAAATGTCAACCGGTCCCATTTCTAAGTGTATAATCCTACTTCCTAGGTTGTACCTTTCTATGCATTCATCACTTAACTTGAAAAAAGCTTCCATTGACGGATCAATGGACAAACTCAGAGTACTTTCAAAAAGTTCCTCCATGGTTTGAATATCCCGACTGTTGTCGGCCATGTTGACCTCTTTGATCATATTGCCCTGAAACACGCTATAAACGATCAGTTGAAACCAAATCAAAGTCATCCAGTAAATTCGTTGAGATGATGATTCTCGAATGGTGACGGACAAATTATTCATTGCTGCGAATGTGGCCAATAACGATGAGGTCCACGTTGTATTCTTACGGTGCTTAGCAGGCGTTAGCTTCAAACCGCAATATTCAAAAAATTTGAAGCCTAACGGGAACCAAATTAAAATGCAAAAGTAGAAAGCCATAAACTCAGGTGACAATGCAATCACATGGACTCTTCGCCTTACATGTTCGTAGTAGTTTTTGGGTACTACAAAACTAAATTTTAATGCCATTAATGGGAAAAGAAATCGTATGTTGTTGGATTCTGGCAGGAGAGTTATAATTCTTGAATTCGCCAACTCTGCTCTTTCGTATTCAATTTCTCCGAGGGCTCCCACAAACGTTCCATTGGGCAAATGGTATCCAAAATTCATATAATCTCCAACGTTTACCGGAGTCAAGTTGTACATTCTGGTCATTTCACGAAGAATAGGAAGGCTTACTAAGTCAACGATTGCATTGTCGTAAACATAGCTGGCGTTTGGCCGCTCCATTGATTCCAGCAGAAACATTGTAACCTGAAATTAAGTGGTGTTAGAAAAACTTGTTGATATCAACCACATATTCGTTGATCAGACCTTGAAATTTGGAGTGTTCCGCTTCATAAATTGTTCTGAGTTTTTGAGTTTTTTGTCGAGTCCTTGAACATCTGTAGCTTTGAAGCATTTAACATTGTTTTCAGCATCCAGTACACAAAACGTCAGCTCAGAACCATCATCAATGTTTAAGACTATTGAATGATGAAATATGTTTGAAGCCCGTCGGAGATCATTCACGTTTTGATCAATGTTTCCTTTCATTATCATCATTGCGAGGCTTTTGAGGTTCTGTACAGTGAAGCTATCTGCGTTCGAGTCCTTTGTCTCTTGAGTCCCGATGAGCAATACGCCATCAATGTTGAGATGTAATTTTTTATTATCTATTTGGTTCAAGCATAAATCAGTATCCGCTAAAGAACAAGATTGATAGAATCCACAACGGATGTGCATTCTATCAACCTTGTCCTTAAAACATTGCAATATGGTATATCTCACAGTTTTCAAGTGAATCGTACGTTGTATAGCTTAATGAGTCGCCAAATACACGGGATGCAATGGTACACACATACCATTCGGTGAACATAGGGAATATAGAAATCATTGAAACATCCTAGAAAAAATAATACAAAAATGATTGATTGTAAGTTAGTTTATGAAACCGTAGCATTCATGATGGTCAAATTTACTAGAATATTGCTTGACTTATTTAGAAAAGGATCTTCTGACCAGCACTCCTCACAATGCTGAGTAACAGTTTCATTATTCGAGCACTATTTTGCACCAATTTGCAACTGCTCGACTATTCTGTTTTATTTCTGAGCATTACCGTCGACGAAATGACGATCATCAACTTCAATCAGTTTCTCATATCTTTCCTCTATTGGCTGTCTTCGTGGTCTCGGTGGTTCTGCTCGAGTTTGATCTACATCCTCAATCCACCTGTAACCAACGGGTTCCAATCCTTTCCAGATAGACCCGAAGACACACAAAAAAAAAACATGTTTTGTTTCGCTCCGTTTCTCCCTTCAAGTAACCATTCCAATGGAGTCCCATGATCGATAGTTCAATACAGGCGAATGTTGTCGCCGATAGACAACAGGACACGTTTCCAATGCTAGTTATGTAGCACGGCTGGATTATCGGGTCCTGATGACCAACAATCAATACGAAACTATCGATTTTAAATTGGCTCACTACTTGACTAGCCTATTGGTCCCAAGCAAATCGATTAACGTAGCCCATTCTAGTCGAAATTCTAGTACTACACTATGTTTGTTTTGATTCGCTATGAAAGTTTGACAGATAAAAAGAGGGGTTTGTGGATTTTCTTATGTTTCGAGGGGTGCATAGATTAGCTTGGGACCGAAGAGAGTACCAGAGCTGAGCCAAAAAGTTGAGCACGTTTTTTCGGGACCTTCTAATCTTAGAGTTACCTCTATGTGATGACTGTAACCGTTTGCGCAATCGATCATGGAAGTGAGAGTGATTATTTAATTAGGGTAACTTAAAAACAAAATTAGGCAAACTGAATTATTAAACTATTTGAATTATATAAACAGATTTATTTTACTACTAAAAACCCCAACAGAAATTAAAATAATTAATGATAAAAGATGGTGGTCGATGCCACAAGTTAATGTACTTTTAATTTCTGTTCCTTATAGCTAAGAAAACAACTAAACCTAACGCGCCATACAAAAATCACTCTCAAGAAACGAAACTAGGTAGGGTAGAATAACCGTCACAACGAAATTCACCACTGGCCGGCGCCGGTGGTGTAGTGGTAAGCGTGACTGCTTTCTAACACCCCGATGGGTCTGGGTTCAATCCCAGCTGAGGTCGGTGGGATTTTTCTGAGGCATAAAAATCTCTGGTCACGTCTTCCTTTGGAAGGGAAGTAAAGCCGTTGGTCCCGGCCCATGTGTGTTGTGAATGGGTGCGATATCCTACGCAGGTGTGGAGCTGCCTTCCTGCACATTTGATTGCCGTCAATGGATGGCAATCGATGTCCGTCGGTGATTGGCACTAGATTGCGGAACAGAGACCGACGTTAAATAAAGGAAAAAGGAATTCACCGCTGAATAGGTACAAGGTTGATCGCTACTAACGAGACCGTGCGTTTGCTGAATACCCGGTACGGAGGAAATGGACTAGATGCGTTGTATGGTGAGAGAGATTGGCTGGATGTGAGTGCGAGAGTCGCCGATATAAAAGGAGTGCCACACATGTGGGGAGGCCTCTTTTTTGGATTCGCTGATAGCGATTTGATGAGGTGGAAGATCGCGGAATGGTGTCTTTTGGACCGAAAGCGCGGCTATTTGGACCGGCAGTGATTGTCTGGTACCGCTAGAGGTCCGGTAGCGTGACGCATGCCCGATTCAGTTTTTGTGCGACTTCCCCTCGGAAAAATCCACTTCTTGTGCACCAGTGATACAGACAAACTAGTGTCCGCTTGAGTCCGCCATGACCGCCCGTTAACACACGGTCCCGCTACACTGTCGTCGATCATCCCACGGGGGTGACGATACCTCGTCGAACGTGCTATCATCGACCAAGAGTGATAAAGTCCAGACTTTCCAGCGCTCTCCACCAACGGCAATACCCCACTGAAACCGCCCCGAAGCCACCACGACCCCAGCGTTCACGAAACCGCTCACCAGTACCGGTGCGATCGGCGCATCGCACTCGTAAGTTCATCGCTCACCATCACCGTGATCATGAGATTAAGTTCGAAGCAGCTGTACCACCACCATCGTGACCGGCGAGTCGCACGCTAAGTCCACCCATGTCTAACGGTTTATCAGTCCGACCGAGATCTTCAAGGCACCCACCCGTCGAACGGCCGCAGCGAATGCTAGCCAACGAAAATGTATCGTGTGAAATTATACAAATAATGCATAGATGAATTCCACCACGTTTTTCTCTTAATACATCCAACTCGTTTACTGTGAGGTCTATTTGTGTAAGGTAAGTGCCGATATATCGTTTTTTGCCCTAGTTTGCCCTGAGAGAGCTAGCTGTGGTGTTTGACCGCAGATTAGAGCGGAGTAGGAAACCCGTTTGTTTCACACCGCTGGATCTTTGATGTGAATATGATTCCAAGACAGGGCACACCTCAACGTAGAAGAGTTTACCATATGGATAATATTGGAAATGAGATGGGTGGATTATTGAATCGCAGTCAGTTGGCAGCACGGCAGGCAGTACCTAAAGAGCTACCCGAGTTCAACGGCAACCCATAGGACTGGCCTCTTTTCTATTCCATGTTTAGTTCGTCTACAGACATGTGTGGGTTCGCGAACAAGGAGAACATGTTACGACTGCGAAAATGTCTCAAAGGTCGAGCGATGGAAGCTGCTCGATGTCGGTTGTTGCATCCGTCGAATGTGGAGGGAGTGATGTTGACCTTGAAGATCACCAAGCAGATTCGAGCACTGCCTCCTCCGAGCATTGATAAATTAGAGACGGTAGTGACCTTTGGAACCTATTTTTTTACATATATCTTTATTAAGGAGACTTTTAGCCCTGGGCTGGTTCGTCTCCGGACAGGGGGTATCCCAAAGGGAGAGAAGGTACAGAGTTTTTATTTTACGGAGTTGAATGATGGTTGCGGTTCCAGAGGGGAACTTATTTTGCCTAACTGTTCTATGTTGCTGTCATCTTTCGTGTTTTCTGTTTTGTTTTGAGGACCCCAGCAGAACCCCACCGGTAGAAGCTGCCTCCGCACCCACTACCGGCAGGGAATGCCGGGCCTACTGTAATAATATATATGGATTAAACTCTCTTGTAGATTCCGGTCTCCTTCGCGAAACACCGTCGTTTTGAAGGGCGTCTCGGGCAATTTATTAGTATGTGCTCGACCGTCAATGTTATTCTGCAGGTGTCGCATCTTTGGCGGAAGTTTCCGCCACTGCTGCTCCCCATGTTGTCTCTGGTCGTTAAACCTTGGGACATCCGTCCAGGGAAGGGTTACCTTTTTAGTCTTCCGAATGAAGAGGTCTCTCCTGGTGAACCATTTGCGGTCCCATGCCGTCGTGAGGTTGACTTGATCCAAATTTTCAGGTCCTGTCTGGGGACCGAAGTGTTGGCGAGTCGGCCACTTCGTCCAATGGCTACGAGGTGGTCTGCTTCTATGTTTCCGGCAATTCCGCAGTGTCCTGGTATCCACATGAAAGTGGAGCCAGGGGGAGTGTGGTTTTGTATGTCCTGTTTGGAACTTATGAGAACTTATGTAGTACAATAGAAGCATGCTATGTACACGATTTCATCTACAATGCATCACTGCGGAACGAATTGATCTACCATCTTTTATGTACGTCCAAACGAAGTAAAGGGCATGTTAGGCGGACTGCGGAACCGAAATAAAAGTTGTACTTCCAGAGTAAACTGAACCCAGCCCTATGTATTCAATGTGTTTTTATGCAGCTGGCCGTGTTGCCAGTTTAAGATTTATAATCATAGTTTAGTCAATTGACGTTTCGTATCTCGTGAAATGTGCACGTAAACAACAATTCTTCCCCTTTCGAAAGTTAACAAATTCTATATAAAAAAATAGACCATTGTCAAACATTTCAAGATTCAATTTATACAATTCCTTAGTCATAGTAATAATCTTCGAGCTTTTTTTCTTTTCTAGCTCTCTTTGACCTTCTTGGTTCCTCCTCCTTTGTTGCCAGCTGCTTCCTTTTTCTTCCCCCCTTTGGGGCCCTAACCTCGTCGGATCTGTCGTCTCCTGCTCTTCTATCACTAGCTTCCTCTATCGTAGTACTGTCGGGTTCACAGTTCGTGTCCGTTCGTGGTGTATTCACCGTCACTACCAAGTTCGGGAGGTCCCAGACAACCTCCCGGTACGGCCTAAGCTGAGAACAGTGCGCCATCGCGCTTACGCTTCCAATTTGTACCAAACGAATCCAAAATGTCCCCGCTAACCTTCTCCTTTAGTTGCACATCCGCTTGGGCCATATTTTCCGGGCTGATGCTGTAGCTCTTGCCGGATGCACCAACACTACTCCCACCCGAGCTGAGTTCCAACCCATCGAAGGAGGTGTTCAAGTTCTCCGGCAGCGGATCGTTCTGCTTGAAGCGGCTTTCTTCGATGAAGCGTTGCAGTTCTTCGTTGTTTTCTCGCAAGCACTTGATTACCTCGTCCTTTTCGGCGATGCACTCTGTAACCAGTTGGTTACAATGCGTGGATTTTCGTTTGTATAAGTTGTTGTTGTTTGGAAAATTCACGTTTTGTTAAACCTAAAACAGTAGACACACACAAGAGCGAGAGGGTTTGTGCCGCTGCAAACAACAACGTAACGTTACTGAAGGGAGGAATATCTTGGCTTTAAAATAACAATGGATGCGCAAATTGGATGATGAATAGCTAGCCATCTTAGATCCCTTAGAATCCCCCGTCCAGAACTGTAATTTTCATCAGTCACATACTAGTGATATAGTATTTAGGTTTGTACCAGTGGTTCTACATGGCATCAACACAAGAATCCAAATGTATGCGTTCCTCGATGATGGTTCAGAGTTGACTTTGATGGAGGAAGATTTGTTGGAGCAGTTGAAGATAAATGGAACCAAGCAGCCACTTTATCTAAAGTGGACGGGAGATACGCGGCAGATGGAAGAAAACTCACGCAAGTTGGATTTGAAAATATCCGGAATTGAAAGGTCCAACAAGAAATATACGCTTTCTGGAGTTCAGACAGTGCAAAAGTTGAATTTACCAAGGCAAACGTTAATGATGGGACTCCCATCATCAGAGCTGGCAAATGTCATTTTCAATGAAACATCTCACGCGATATTTACATAGATACTTCTGTCACTATCATTGGATGAGAAAACGATGAAAGAGATTTTCTTCAAAATCTCATCGAATTTTTTGTCATGACAGAACGTGATAGCATAGAGGTAACTCTAAGACCACTGGGTCCCGAAGAAAATCATTATTATTTTTGGCTCACTCAGTACCAGAACAACGGTCCCAAGCAGTCCCAAGCTATTTCACTCACCCCTGCATGTTCTGAATGAATCCACACACCCCTGATGTTATCTGTCAAACTTTCATAGCGAATCAAAACAAACATAGTGTAGTAATAGAATTTCAACTAGAATAGGGTACGTTAATCGTTTGCTTGGGACCAATAGGCTACTAAAGTGGTGAGCCAATTTAAAATCGTTAGTTTCGTATTGATTGTTGGTGATAGTGTTGTGATCATCGGAATTACCAGCTCATTTAATCCTATTAAAGTAATTTGTATCAGAGAAATCTTAAAAAATATATTCACTCTACCGATTACATACGGTTGTTTGCTTAAATTCATCTAAATCAGTTAGAAATGTTGATGTGAAAATCGCATAAGAAAAATTCTCATGAGTGCTTGATCATTGAAAAATGACAAGAAAGCTAATGATAGGTAGTTTCGTCTCGTGATAGTGAGAGGACCTGTTTTCTCATCGTAACATGACGGCCGTGATATTTACCAGCTCTGGATGGGAGAGCTCTGGGTCTCGTCCAAATCAACCAGTAACAGTTAAAACAAGGATTGGGTGAATCACATACCTGAGCTGCGAAGTACAACCGGCAAGTAATTTTGTAAACTTTCACCTTTTCCACACTGGCCGCTGTGACTGCCAAAATGACGAAGAACTTTACCAAATGATGAAAGATTACTTCTCATTGGATATCATGGGTGTGGTAAATTCAGCAGTCATTGATGTCGGCAGAAAATACAAGAGTGAGATGCTGCAACCGTTGACAGTACGGAAAGGAAACCGTAGGCTAGGTGAAAGGCCCATATCAACTCAGTTCCCCTACAGCGGTATTACACAAGTTCAGGCAATCCAAGGTTGCTCTTTGTGGTGATCTACGCGAAATGTTTTTGCAGCTTCTCATGCTCGATTTTACAGTAGCAGCAGAGGCCATCGTTAAGTGTCATTACGTGGATGACACGTTGGTGAGCGTATAATCCGAAGATGAGGCGATTCAACTTGCTTTAGACGTGAAAATAGTACATCAGAATTCTAGAAGAATCCTGGAATCACTCATCGAAGCAAGCTCAGATGCAGACGGAATGAGCTTGGACTTGAGCAGTGTGCTGGCTACCGAAAAGGTGTTTGGTCTATGGTGGTGCACGGACTCTGATTGCTTTACGTTCTGCTCGACATAGTCCTGAATTACTGGCAGGAACTCATGTTCCCACAAAGAGGGAGCTTTTACACACATTGATGATGGTTTTTAACCCGTTGGGATTGATAGCGCATGTTCTTATGAACCTGAAAGTTCTACTACAGGTAGTTTGGATGATCGAATTCCAGATAAACTTTTCCAAAAGTGGTTGGTTTGGCTAAAGGTGTTACCGCTTGTACAGAAGGTGAAGATTCGTCGTTGTTTTCGGTCGGTGACTTCAGCAAACTCAAGCACCACAGTACAGATGCACACGCTCCGAGATGTGAGCTTCAAGGTGCAGTATTAGGAGTCCGAATGTCGAACAGTGTCATGGAATTGCACACTATCACTGTATCTAAACGTTAATTTTGGACAGATACCTGGAACTTGCTGTGCTGGCTGAACTCGGACCATCGGCGCTACAGCCAGTATGTAGGGTGTATGATAGGTGAAATTCTGGGGACCACGGATGTAAATGACTGGCGCTATGTACCGTCGCGGAAGAATGTGGCAGACGATGGAACGAAGTGGGAGCGGATGCGAGCGGACGAGCAGTAGGTAGTTCATATGCCCTGTTTTTTGCGAATGCCTGAGTAAGATTGGCCACTTGCACCATTTGCAATTGGAGAGACTGATCTTGAGCTTCGACCTCATCTGCTTCTCCACTGTGAATCCATCGAGCGAGTCATATCAGCTGAGAGATATTCGACCTGGAAACGAGTACAGCGAGTAGCAGCATTTGTCCTGCGCTTCATCAGGAATCTTCGCAACAAAGTCAAAGGGCAATCTAGCACAATCGGCCCTTTGGAGCAGGTCGAGATAGCGGAAGCAAATAATCTTCTTTATCGCGAAGCTCAGATCGACTGTTATTCCGATGAAATCGCTCTTCTTCGAAGTCAGCCGCAGAATATTAGCAAACACCTTCCAAAGCCCTATTTTTTCGCGTTGCACCATACATCGATGCAGCTGGTGTTTTGAAGAATAGGACCAGAATTCCCACCAGCAGCACTACCACGATCAAAACAACCACATAAATCACACAACCGCAATCAACGCATTTCGCCTTCGCTACTCCATCTATCGGCTCAATTCCACATTTCGGAAGGTTCGATTCAAGTGTCAAAGATGTAAGATTGAACGCGCTTAAGCAATACCACCGGCCATGGCCGAATTACCGTCCGCAAGACTAGCTGCCTTCGCCAAACCGTTTTCCTACATACGTATAGATTATTTCCCCAGACAACCAGAAGTCGTATAACAATGTACAGACAGTATCGTAAATAACTACAGTTTAAGTCAATATCGCATATAAGTATGACATACTGTGACTATGGCATGACCAGACATTCCCGGGTAACTAGCTCAGTAGCATGAGACCCACGAACTGTGTCGCAGGGCCGGCATGTTACTGGGTATTCGGAGGGGCTACGCGGACAAAGTATGAAACACAGGAATATTCAAATTTTCTAAAACATTTATTTGTCCTTTTCTGTGGCGTGTGGGTGTGGGTTTTCACATAAATGTGGCGTGTATGCGAGAGTTTATGAACGGTAGGGTACTCACTGTTGCAGCAGATTCTCCTTGCTTGGGCGTCGCGACACTGGCGTTGGCCCACACGACTGCTCCTGCACTACCGTGTGGCCGGAAACTTGCGGCGCGGGCTGCAGACAGTGTAGTTGCCGCTTTGGGAGAATGGCGGATCTGGTGCCGTTCATCAGCCACATACGGCTCAGCAGGCGTTGCTGGCTCGTTTGGCTGGCAGGCGTCTTCCGTCGTTGACAAAATCGGCTGACCGTGGCATGGCCACCTTGGTCGAGTCGAGACGGGACCCTTCTTGGCAATTAGGGCACCGGCCTGAGGGAATCGTCCCTGACGGACGATCGAGGATCATTTACTATTAGGCTCGGAAGCCATCTTGACTTCCGAGCCGAGCCGTGTAAAACCGTTTTGCTTACGGTACGAGGTGTACATGTTGTACAAAAGCACAAGAAGTCCTCCCTTTAGTATCGTTCGAGTGTTTTTGCAGCGGTACTAACCCTCTCACTGCTGTGTGTTGCCTTCTGTCTTTTAAATTAAAATACGTGAATTTTCCAAACAACAACAACTCATACAAACGAAAATCCACGGATTTTAACCAACTGGTTACAATACATCGCATTATGTTTAAGTTAAATCGTATAGAATGCAAATTTCCTACTTATATGCGATGAATCATTTTTCCATCAGGTTCGCGTCTAGTGATTTCCCAAGGAACCGTTCACGGCCACCAGCTACCGCCCGTCCAGTCTTGGGCGTATCCAACGAGGCATCCTTCAGCTTGCTCACAATCTCCGACAATGGCGAGAGACCAGCAGACGAGCACTTTTTCAACCCGTAAACTCGCTGATTCACGGCAACGTTGGCCACCGAATCACCACCAAAACTCACGGCGAACACATTATCAGCACTTTCCCCTGCTAGTTTACCAACCGGACCGTGTTCAAACTCGCACACGATGACGAGCCTCTCGATAGAACTACACACCGAAAGCGTGACATCCGAACACGGTGAACCGGCCTCCCGGTAGGCAATGAAAATCACAGGCACACTAACACACCACTGGTTACAAAAAAAAAACACACACTCGTGCAAAGAAACGGATCCAATAAACGTCACTCTCGCGAAATCAAACCTGTCGTCTTCGAACGGCAAAAAAAGGAACTCGATGAACAATTTTGTGATATGGAATTACCACTGAAAGTTAACCGGGAATGCACGAATTTCACCACACTTAACTGCGAAGCACTTTTGATACACTTTCGGTATCAAATTCGGTCGAAAACAATTATTTTGTAGCTTCATTAGATGGGTACAAATTATTGGTTAATATCAAAACCTACAAAAGCTTCACACATCATTGTACAGATTTATTTTGATGAAAAAAGTTAGAGGTAATTTAATGTAAGTACATATGTACATGTACATACATTAAATATAGAGTGAAAGTCCATGAAAACACTAGAATTTTCATAAACAAAATAAGAGTAGACAATATTTTAATATGTGAATACATGCATACCTCTATATAACGTAACTGTCACTTTTGACTTCTATCGTCGATTTCCCGCACATTATCATTCAAACAAGCAAAATAATATCACCATCGGACAGATTTAGATAGAGCTGGAATTACGGCGTAACAGCTTTTGTAAACAATGATTTCTATCGATGATTTCTAGGAACTAAAGGCACGCCCACGCAGACCAACATAACCATCGGAAAAAAGTCTTTCCCTACCCGATGAGGAGGTTGGTTTGCGTGGGCGAGCCTTGAGTTTCTAGAAATCATCGATTGAAGTTATTGTTTACAAAAGCTGTTGGGTCCTAATTCCAGCTCTATCTGAGATAATCCCCCATTTATTGGTAATATTCGTTTGTATGGTTCAATTGTTATTAGCGAGATATTGACGATGGAAGTAAAAAGTGACAGTTACGTTATATCGAGGTATACCTGTAGTAACTTTATACAAATGTAAACATTAGGTCAATCTTAGGGTGACCATCTTACCTCGACCTACTATATTTAAAATAGCCTCGTTCCATGATGATACGTTATCCGTTCGAGGGGTGAGCCAAACTGGTGCCGCAACTTCACTATTTCACTTTTCTCACATTCTTTAGCTTTATGAACATCCAATTCACAAATACTTCAACGAAGAACACCGTGATTGCAAGAGCAATAAACCCTACTACTGCAATGAAAACCGGTGTCAACGCTTTCAAATTGATGGTTTCTATTCCTATTTCGCTTGGAATAAAATTCCTATTTCGGTATCGCGCAACGTACGCTAATTGTGATTTAAATTTCTGGTAGCTTAGTCCGTAGTTGACCAAACCATTTTCGACAAACTGCATCGTAATGCGATTGAAAGGCTCCTCAAAATGCGAAGTCGCGGGAACGTACATTGCGGCGTAGAACTCGAACGCTACTTCAGGAATCACATATAGCAGGTCTTCACCCGTTTTCTCATCGCAGAAACGTGGAACGAGATCATCTATTATGTCATATGGGAAAAGAACAGCAAAGGACCTCGTTAATACTAGTTTTGATAAAATCTTATCCGCTGCCATTTCTAATGGTGCAAAGCGGCTTCTTAGGTTGTACTTTTCTACCCATTCTTCGTTAAAATTTATAAAATAGTTCATTGATGGATCTATGGACAAATTCAGAGGACTTTCCATAAGCTCCTGAATGGTTTGAATATCACGACTATTATCGGCCATGTTGACCTCTTTGATCATATTGCCCTGAAACACGCTATAAACGATCAGTTGAAACCAAATCAAAGTCATCCAGTAAATCCGTTGAGATGATGTTTCTCGAATGTTGACGGACAAATTATTCATTGCTGCGAATGTGTCAAATAACGTTGAGGTCCATGATGTCTTCGTACGGTGGTTAGAAGGCGTTAGCTTTGAACCGCAATATTCAAAAAATTTGAAGCCCAACGGGAACCAAATTAGGCAGAAAAAGTATAAAGCCATAAACTCAGGTGACAATGCAATCACACGGACTCCTCGCCTTACATGTTCGTAGTAGTTTTTGGGCACTACGAACATGAACCGTGGCACCATGAACGGAGAGAGGAATCGTATGTTGGTGGTTCCTGATAGAAGAGCTATAATTCTTGAATTTGCCAGCTCTGCTCTTTCGTATTCAATTTCTCCGAGGGCTCCCACAAATGTTCCGTTGGGCAAACGATATCCATAATTCATATAATCGCCAACGTTTGTTGGAGTCAAGTTGAGCATTCCGGTCATTGCATGCAGAATAGGAAGGCTCACTAAACGAACCATTGGATTGTCGTAAACGTAGTCATTGCTTTGCTGTTCCATGGATTCCAGCAGGAACATAGTAACCTGAAATGAAGTCGAGTTTGAAACTTGTTTATCTAACAGAAATATGTTATTATCAGACCTTGAATGTTTGATTATCAATCTTCATAAAATGTTTTGCGTTCTCGATTTGTTGATCAATTCCTTGAAAGTCGGAGGCATTGAAGTGTTTGACTTGGTTTTCAGCATCCAACATAGAAATTGTCAGCTCAGCACCATCACCAATGTTCAAGACAATTGAAAGGTGAAACAGGTTTAAAGCTCGTCGGAGAACACCCAAGATTTGGTCGTTATTTCCTTTCATTACCATCATAGCAAGTCTTTCAGATATACGCTTTTCGATAAAGTGATCCGTAATTGAGACCTTTGTCTCTTGAGTACCGGTCAGCAATACGCCATCAATGTTCATATGTAGCTTTTTGTTGTCTGTTCGATTCAAGCATACATTATTTATCACTTAAAACATTGCTAAAAGGTGCATCTTACAGTTTTCCGGTGAATCGTACGTTGTATAGCTTAACGAATCACCAAATACTTGACATCGAATAGTACACATTGACCATTCGGTGAACATAGGGAATATAGTAATCGCTGAAACATTCTAGAAGGAGTGATTGTATAATTTATAATAACCATTAATTCAGCTAATTTTATTCAGCCTATAAGCAAACTAATGAAGCGAGATGTGTTTGACTCATTTGTTGCTTGATGGTCAACTCAAAAATGATGGTCAAAGCAAGCCAACGAAAAAGTTAGGTACACCGGAGCAAGTGAAAACGCGGGGTAATGCTTAGGTGTGAGTGCGATAAAACGGGAAACGGTCATCAGAAGTACAGTCGCATTTCGCTCGTTCGGCTATCTTTAAGTGGGCTACGTTTTAGTTGGGCTCCCATTAGTTGGGTTGCAGGCCACCTAAATCGAACTCAAACATAAGTTCTGATAGTGCTGATTCCATTTCGAAGGGCTCATAGAAGAAAAAATTTTGTTTAGCCCAACGAGTGAAAGATGACTATATCCCACTTACCACGCGTTCTCACTTGCCCTGGCGTACCTTAGGTCAAATTTTGAAATGGTGTCGCACTTATACTTTTGAGTGTGCAGCAAGCAATACACATCCAGTGAATTGAATGTAGGCTGTGAATTCTACTTGTAACTATTTTTAGTAAAGAATGTACACGAAGCCTGTCATGGTGGTTACCCGATTTTTATTATTAATATTATGTTTTTAGTTCACTCCTTTTATAAAATGTGCGCACCAAAATGTACGTGGGAACGCCTATGGGAAATGTTCTGTCTTCATCCAGATTCCGCAAATGCTTTTAAATGTCGTATGAAAATATTCCAAACATAAAAAAAATCTGCTCACAAATGTGCTATGAAAAATGTGATGCGCCCATCAGGTACATATAGTTTCGTTTGGTGACCGGACATTCATCAATACGTTAGCCATATGGGTGTTTGCTATAGGTACGATTACCATAAAGACGATAGCCATAATAGAAGATAGCCATAAAAGACGATAGTCATAATTGTTTTTGTTGGATGTTTTAGTATTGAGCGATAGTTGAATTAATTAAAGTTGAATTTACCACACTGGTTGATACAGAACTGTTATACATTCACCACATATAGAAGACACTCACTAAATACTTACACTACTAGTACCTAAATGAACACTCAACACGAATAGAACACGAAGAGACAGTACATGAATTCCTAGGTATGATAGACAGATAACGACACAGTGAATTTAGTTAGCCAACCGATAGCGAACGAATAAAGGCAAAAATATATAGACGCGCGCTTTAAAAACCGTTCGGTTTCTATTTAAATCATATGTGAATTAATTAAAGTTGAATCCGAAAGTGTTATTCTTGTGGGTGAACTCTACAAATTGGCGCAGCCGGTACGATTCGAAGCTTGCTGAAGGATTCGGAAAATCAGTACCATATTTGGCCCCATTTAATGATGCTACTGATGCTTCTAGCCTTCTCCAAGAATGGGAAGAATGGCATAGAGCCTGTGAAATTGTTTTGGAACTAAAACAGCTACAATCACAGCACGAAAAACTCCTTTTTCTGTTGGCTCGAGGTGGAAGAGGTCTGCAACGAATTTATTATCATCTTGCACAAGTTTCGGGAGAAATCTATCCAGAGCCAGTGAAGATTCCCCTCGCACCACAAGATGTTCCAGAGTATGACAATGCTGTCAAGCGTCTTAATGCTTTCTTCGTGGGAAAACGGAACGAAAGAGTTGAACTGGAAGTTTTTCGTTCACTTCGACAGACAGCTGGAGAATCTTTTAATCGTTACATGCTGAGATTGCGCACTCAAGCCGCATGCTGTAACTTTCAAGCTCGTAAGGAAAAGGAATTGCTGCAGCAGATAACCGCAATTGACGAGAGAGTGAGAGACAAAGGCCTCGAGAGCACCATGAATTTGGATGAACTTGTAAACCCCAAGCAACATTGCAAGTTTTATCGTGGTTTTATAGCAGTCTACAAGTCTAAATCGTGTTCTACATAACCCTCATAAAACCCAAATTGTTACTTGAATGTGATTAATCGTGAAGTTTTGGTAAAACAGAAGGAGAAAATGCAACCCTAAACGGTGCGGTAGCATTGGTCAAACAGGATTGTGAAAGGAAGACGATGCCAGTAAGAGGATTTACTTCACATTCGTAGAAGGGTGAGCGTAAATGGGAAAGTAGTGGACGATCAGCCACTGAATGCAGTCGTTGTGGCTCTTGGCGACACCTGCGAGAGTCGAAAGATTGCGTTGCGCGAAATGCTACGTGCCATAAGTGTGGTGAAATAGGGCACTTTACGAGGAAGTGCTCAACCGGCTGGAATAGAGAATCTAAAGCTCGTTATTCCTGGAAGAAAGCGGGTGCTACCAATGCTTTGAGGGATGAAATTATCGTGGGATTGATTGATCAACTGCAAGAGTTTCTGATAGACTCTTGGGCGATAATTAACACAGTTACCAGGATCCACTGCAGGTTGTGGTCATCTTTGAAGCATGGGTTACGATAAATGAAACGAAGCCTTAAAGTTATGCTGAGTTTTTTGTCATTCAAGGAGCACAAAGATCGTTGCTCAGCAAAAGAACGGCTGGGGACCTGAAAGTTTTGAAAGTGGGGCTTGAGGTTCAAAGAATAATAACAGAATAAACTTCCATTCCCGAAATTCCCCAACGTACAAGTGACATTATCTATTGACCGTACGGTGCCCCCTAGGAAGATAGCTTACCTAAGAATTCCTATAGTGATGGAAGAGAAAGTCAATCAAAAACTTTAGCAAATGTTAGACACTGATATTATTGAACCCGTTTTTGGTTCTGCCGAGTGGATCTCACCTATGGTGGTAGTTCCAAAGGGAACTAACGATGTCCGTATATGCATTAATATGCGATACCCTAATCGGGCTATAAAGAGGGAACATTATCCGCTACCACTTATCGATACACTTCTCAATAAGCTAAAGGGAGCGGTTGTATTTTCCAAGCTTGACATTACATCAGCATACTATCATGTGGAATTACACCTAGAATCGCGTGAAATAACCACCTTTATGACGGGTAAGGGCCTAATGCGATTTAAGCGATTGATGTTTGGCATTAATTGTGCGCCCGAGATTTGTCAGCGGATAATGGTGAAATGCTTGCTGTTATCAAAGGCGTGGTAGTTTATATCGATGATGTTGTTATGTGGCTTCAAAAGGTTCTGGATGTTTTTGAAGCAAACCATGCTTTGCTGAATAAAGAAAAGTGTTTATTTGGAGTGGAAGAGCTCGAAATACTAGGTTTCAAAATTAGCGTGAATGTAATTTGCCCAACAGACGACAAAGTTGCGGCTATTCGGAGCTTCAGGATGCCAGAAACGTAGGAGGAAGTGCGCAGTTTTCTGGGGTTGATTTATTTTGTCCGACAGTTTATGGCCACATCTATCATCTAGAACCGAAGCCCTTCGACAGTTTATCAGAGGGGAAGTGGAATCATTCGGTGTAGACCAACAAAAAGCTTTTGATGACCTGCGCAATGAGCTTTCGAACACCGTACACCGTTTGGGATTTTTTGACCCAAAAGATCCAATCGAGTTATACGTGGATGCATCCCCGGTTGGTCTTGGCGCTGTTTTAACCCAAAAAGACAGTTTGAACAAACCAAGGATAATCTGTTTTGCCTCAAAGGGCCTTACGAAGACGAAGAGAGTTTACCCGCAAACCACACTCAAAAAATTGCACACGTCACCATCATGTGTCTCACACCTAATTTTGCGCTTATTGTGAAACACATCCATTTCATGTGTGAATCTTACGCTATGAACCATGCCTGAACACTATGGATTTGAATTGTGACACACTTGGATTCTATGTGCCTCATATGGTGATATCAATAGCTTTGCACATAATAGTTCAATATTCTACTTTATCGACTTCTACTATACCAACTCTGAAAATGAATCGACAAATATATAAACAAATTTCAGAGGCCAGAGCTTTCAAATATCTTTTTAATGGGTCTGATTTGGGATTCGATCATGGACTGTTGGGGTGTGCTGCTGTCGGAGTCTTCGTTCGATCTCACTGTGCCACGGTTGTTCTCATATATGAGGCGGGTTGATAGGATAAAGTCACAACTCTTGTTTTCGATCCATCTGTTTTGAACAGTAGTGTGATTCAATGTGCAATATACTTGAATAGATAGTGAAAGATTTTCAACTTTTCAAAGTTTGAAACATTAGAAATTAACGTGTATAACACGTTGAACTAAGGTGAAATACACTTAAAGTAAATGTGATTGTGCATTTAAAAAATCAAGTGTTTAAACACTTCAATCAAACGTGTAGAATTTTTTGAGTTACATGTATTTGTTCGGAGTACACTTCACTGTGTTTACCGATCATAAGACGCTCAAATATATTTTTGGTGGAAAGCACCAGGAAGGTAAACGTGCTTGTACGCGAGCCGAGGCATGGGCATTGCGGTTACAGCCTTTTGATTTTAAGGTGGTACATGTTCCTGGATGCGACAATATTTCAGATATCTTCTCGAGGCTATGGCCGCAGTCAGATGCACCATTTGACGAAGCATCAGAACACTATGTTTGTGGGATAAGCGAAGGGCCGACAGCCATTACGCTGGATGAAATCAAAAAGGCAAAAGATCTCGACGAAGTACTTAAGGGAGTTGTCAAATGAATTTCGACGCAAGTGTGGCCATCGAACTTGTTCGCATATCAATATTTTAAAGGAATTGGGTGTGAAAAATGGAGTTGTAGTGAGGGACGACCGAATCATTCTTCCGTCAAAGTTGCAACAGAGAGCTTTGGATATCGCGCATCGAGGTCATCCGGGAGCAGTTGCAATGAAACGGAATCTCAGGGAAAAAGTGTGGTGGCCCTATATGGACCGTGATGTTGAGCACCGCGTTCAAGAATGTGCAGGTTGTGCTTCAGTAAGCATGCAGGGACCTCCAGAACCAATGAATCGGAAAGAAATGCCGGATCGTGCATGGCAAGATTTGGAACTGAACTTTTTCTCTGCCAAAGAATGTGCGACGTTCTTGGTAGTAGTTGATTACTACAGTAGATATTTGACCGTCATTGAAATGAGGACTACCACTGCTTGTAAAACTATCGAGCCTTTGGGGCGCGTTTTTAAAGAACACACATACCCAGAGACAATTCGCACTGATAATGGCCAGCGAAGAATTTTCAGACTACTGTCTTAGCAAAAATAACCGACTTGTGCGCAGTTTCCCGTACTGGACTCAGATGAACGGGTTGGTTGAAAGGCAGAACCAGGGGATCCTGCGAACTTTGCGAATTGCTCGAACAACAAAAAAGGACTGGCGAAAAGCAGTCCACAATCGAGATGGTTTGGAGTTGCAGAAGATTCCAAACACAGCCGATTCCGATTCACGACAGACTATCGCAGATGATTCAGCTCCGAGCTCGATTCACGAAGAATCTCCCACCGCCAAACGTCCTAAGCGAACTACAATAATGCCTGCTCGGTTTGATAAGTAAATATATTTGAGTCAGTACTTTTATTTTCGTATAAATGTATATTTGATAATAAGATAACTTTTTTTTGGCCAGGTGAGAGATGTAGAGTTGTAATAATTAACATTGTCGCGCCCCTTACCGGAGGACCTTGCAGAAAAGAGAGAACCAGCTAAATTGGGTTCTTTATGGGTATTGAGGTAAATTCATATTCGTAATCTGCATTGAAAATGGAACCCAAATCCAAAATTTCATCAATTTTGGTACACTGGAACTATTTTAAATAAGTACGATTACAGTTGCAAAAATCCCCTTATTAGCGCCCCTCGGTGTCACTTTGTATGGGAGCGAACTGCCAGTTTGTGAGTTTAGTATCAAACAGTGAAGTTATTATTTTGCTTGAAATCTTGATTTAAAAATCGAGATGAAAGTGTGTAGGTTCGAAAAAATTATCGCTGTGCTCAGAAAACGAAGCTCTTTCAGATGATATCTAAAAACCTATATATTTTTCAATATTCAAGAACCCAATTCAATGGTTAGAGGCAGTCGATTACGGTACGTAAACGCGAGCGGACTGTTTTAGATAAATCTGTTTCTATTTAAATCACATGTGAATTAACTAAAGTTGAATCCGAAAGTGTTATTTTTGTGGGTGAACTCTACAAATAACACAGTTTCATCTGCAAAAAGATTAATTTCGCAAAACCGTAAAACAAGTAGCAAGTCATTAATATACATAATAAATAAAAGGGGCCCTAATACACTTCCCTGGGGCACTCCAAGGTTATTCCCCACGGGACTGGAAACAGAATAATTAAAAACAGTCCGTTGAGTTCTGTCAGATAAATAGCATTCAAACAATTTATATGCAGTTCTCGTAATTCCAAAGCGCTTGATTGTAGTTAACAGTAAGGGCCTAGAAATTGTTTCAAAAGCGCGTTTCAGATTTAAAAAAAACAGCAACAGTCGTATCTTTACGCTCCAAGTTGTCTTTCCACTTTGCTAACACCAAATTCAACGCAGTTTCACAAGAATGACCTTCCCGATATCCTGATTGTTCTGGTATCAACAAAGAGTTCTATTCAAATACTCCAACAGCTGGCCTTTAACAACAAGTTCTAAGATTTTCTCTAATGTGTGCAACATGTTGATGGAACGGCTTTAATTGTTCCAGCAGCTTTTTGAATAGGAACCACTAAGGATTCCTTCCAAATTTGTGGCACATGTCCATTCTGCAATGATTTATTAACAAGCTCCATAAAGTTGTGGCCAATGACATGAAAGCAATATTGAATAACTCTAGCATTAACATTATCTACTCCAGCCGATTTTCCTAATGAAAAGCAAATAACTCTAAGTGCATCTAATATAATTTGGTGAAAACCTTCAAATCTACAACTACTATTAACTGGCTGTTTTATTTCGCCAGGTTCATCGACCAATTCAATGGATCGATTAATCAATGAAACACTGTCTACAAAATAATCATTAAATTTAGATGCAATTACTTGTTCTGACTGTTCTAATGTGCCATTAAAAGTTATGGACCAAGGTTACGCTTAGTTTCGCTAATTGTTTTTTTTTATCTAGTTCGTTTATTTGCAAGGTTCAATCACGTTAGCTTTACGGAGCCGAAAATTAATTGTTCTTTGTTTGTAACAAAATTCACTTAATTCTATGTCTAGTAGCAGTTGGGCCGAATACTCGCGGCTTACCCGAGGTAAGAGGGGTAAGTTTTCCGAAGGATAGGAAAAGGGGAGGAGCTTGGGGGTAGGGTTTCGTTGTCTCATAAGAGCGATGTCACCGGTATGAACGATGGTGTCGTTCTAGATTCGTCTGGAGTTCGACCGGCTATGGTGACCAGTAGACTGATGCAAAATTTGACTTTTTCGCTCCACAGTGCTTAAATGGTTTCAAATCGGGTCCTGATTAGCCTCCCAAAGTTACAACTCATTTGGTTAGAAACAGACTTCCACAAGCCATTTGAAGTTTACATGTAAATTACAATGGGAAATCTCAACTTTTTGTTCATTGCCTTCTAGTCTTTTTCCATATTGAGCTGCGAAACAGTTTGATAGCCATTCTTATAGAAAATTTTTTCAGCTACAACTTTGCTCAAGATCGTTTCTATGTAAAACGAGACAGGAAAAAGTTATTAATTATTTAAGAGATTGGTAAACTTATGACATGATCAAGCAGCTGCTCTCTAGACAACACTGTATTTTGCAGTGTGACATAGTAGCCATGATTTTTGTGTCCTATTCAACGCCCCAGAAACACCAATGCAATATTGCCTGCTGAGCAGTTGATTGAGCATGATCATAAGACATCAGCGCATTGAACCATTGATAACTTTCGATCCTTGCATTTAATCAAAAAGTGATCTTGAGCAAAGTTGTAGCTGGGAAAATTTCCTATAAGTAAAATTGAAAGCTTTTGAAGCAGACCGATATCGTGAATTATTAGATAGACATGAACAAAAATCTTGGTTTTACCATAGTATTTCCCATACAAACTTCAAATAGTTTGTGCCATCTCAGTTTCTCACCAAATGGGTTCAAATTTTGAAAGGTTAGTCAGGATCCGATTTGAAATCGTTTTAGTATTGTGGACCGAAAATTTCAAATTTTGCATCAGTCTAGTGACCAGTGGGCGACGATGAGACTCATCAAGACAGGGGACAAGACAAACAAAAACTAATAAGGAGATACAAAAGACAAATGAATAAAATTCTTATACTAGACATTTGCAGAAACACATAAATCGACTGCATTTAGCAGAGATCGCGGGTACCAAACACGTCTCTGATAGGGATATAGTTGTTGTATGTTGTATGTTGTATGGTTGTCTTCCGTGGGCCTCGAGGGTATTCAAAAGTCGCTCTCTGGCGGCGTTATTATCCGTACATTGCCAAACTGCGTGATCGATGTCATCGTAACCGTTTCCACACCGACAGATGTTGCTGTCCAAGAGGTTTATTCTGTTGAGATGCGCATCTAGCGAGAAGTGGTTGGACATAAGTCTACTGATCATGCGAATGAAGTCACGACTTAAGCCTAAGCCTTTAAAACACGGTCTTGAAGAAACATTGGGAATAATTGAATTTAACCACCGTCCAAGATTTCCAATGTCCCAATCGGTTTGCCAACTCAAAAGGCTACTCTGACGCACTAAATGAAAAAAAAAATATCGTGTGAAATTTGCCTGTCATAAAATTCGCCTTCCTGTGCGCCCACTAGACTGATGCAAAATTTGAAATTTTCGCTCTTCAGTGTTCAAACGGTTTCAAATCGGGTCCTTATTAGCCTGCAAAAGTTTAAACTCATTTGATAAGAAACTGACTTGGCACAAACCATTTGAAGTTTATATAAGGAAAAACAAAACTGTCATTGTCTTCTATCCTTTTTACATATTGTACTGTTAACAAATTTTTTTGCTATTCTTATGGGAATTTTTATCAGCTACAACTTTGCTGAGAATCGTTTTTCAGCTAAACGTCAAAACAAATTGTTATTAAAATTATTAATTATTATTATTATTATTATTAAAATTATTCAAAATATCGATTGATAAAATTATGGTAAGACATTCAAAGTGTTTTTATGTTACTTCATACGCGAAGTTAGCGTTTTCAGAGTTGGTTGGAAATGGTAACATGAAGCTTTAGTGTGATAATTTATTAGCTAGAGAATGATCTTTAGAAGAGGGTAGGTGGATAGTTCCGTTAGAGTACGGCAGTATGAAAATTGAATAGAAGTTGAAAATGAGCGAAGGGCCATTAATGCGACAGTTTTTGAAGTTAGACGCACATCTTTTGCCTTACCCGTACGATGTACGCGGAGACTTGAAGTATGCCATACGTATGACCAAATAGCCTCAATTGAACTATCCGAGAAGCTTAAGTAATGGACTGCGGGCACGTTGGAAATCATCTCCAATGCGAAGTTGATTGCTGCCAGCTCAGCAACATAAACGGAACAAGGTTACTGAAGTTTGCGGAAGGCGCTAGAGTTTTCATTGAAGACACCGAAGCCAGTGGATCCATTGAGACGTGACCCCGCAAGTAACATTTTATGTTTTATGAAGTAATAAAAAACTACTATAAAACAACATTCATAAAACCCTTGTCAAGGCTACTTTGCCATTGATGCATCTACCAAAACCTCATTAAGACTAGACTCTGTCTAGTTGGTCTATCCTGGAGAAGGTTCTGAAGGGTATATTTTCGAAGCTCTTCAAGATTGAATTACTGCAAAAAGGTTGTATGACGAACGTATTGAGAATCATTTGAAACCCGTATTTAAGCTACAATAAAAGTTATTTGGCAACAATAAAAACCTTTTTCAGGCCATTTTGCCTAGCCGCTTGCTGAATCCACTAGAAAAATCTTCAATCAGGATAGAAAGTCCTTAACTATTTTTTTTAAACAAGGCAGTTTTTGACTTTCTTGCCAAGGTTTTTAAAACAGCAAAAAGCTGAATTACTAAGCTGGAATGTTTTACACTTTGAAATGCTATATTTAAACTAATTGGATTGTTCATTGCCGTTATAAAACCATCATAAATCAGAGTGGATGCTAAATGGTTACTGGATTGTTACTTGGGGCTGCACTGCTTTCTGATTTAAAATAAATGCATTTTCACCCTTCGAAAACATTGACAGCGTTTTTCACAGTTCGACATCATTGATAGTTTCACCCGTTTGAAATGTTGATGCCGAATTTTCGCTCTTGGATTTGAACTTGTTGGCTCTCTTGGGACTGGTAGTACAGCGGGTAAAAAGTGTATGAGAAAATACTGTTTTAATGGAATTGTAGCATGTTTAACAATAATAGCCGGGAAAAACAGAACGAAAAAAATCCGGACTGATTTTTTAAGGTTGTCGTTCAGTTTTTGTTTACCTGAATATGCATAGCAGGCGAATTATTTACACTTTTCTCAATTTCTTTATAGTGATTTCTTTTACTTTCTACCAGAGAAACAGCGCTGAATGGCCTGACGATATGATTAATTGTCTTACTTCCCTCTGGCCACTACTAAATTTTCACGGATAGCTTTGGCTCTTTGGAGGCGATTCGTTTAATGAGACCGATGAAGCACTCCTCGTATGTCCTGTTTGAAATATGGTGTAAATCGAGTGCTTTATCGATTTGCTCCTATTTAATCACCTTAGTTTGGGTCCCATATCCTTGTTCTAATCCGGGTAATGTGAAAGCTGACTCGCTGACTGATGTGGGCACTTTGGAAGGCGATACTTATGAGCCTCAAATCACCTTTAACGAATTTGTCTCCATTGCTCGGCAGCAAGTCCTCATCAACTGGCATTAAAAATGGAATGATGGTGATTTGGAAAGATAGTGACATTCTATTCTCCCACAGGTTTCGAGAAACCAATTGTTCAAATGGTTAAACATGAGCCGCGACTTTATACGCGTTATGGCAAAGCTCATGTCCAATCTCTGTTCGTTAGACTCGCATTTCTATCGACAGGGGCTCTAAGGCAGCAATTTGTGCGCATGTGGCGAAGTTTATCACGATATCGAGCATGTTGTATGCTCATGTACCTTACACCTTGTTGCCAGATCTGAGTTATCCGTCTCCCTCAGAGGCTGAGGAAAACAAGCCGCGTTACCCGGTAGAGATGTTTTGGTGAGTTGGGATCTCATTTTTTTTTAATTTAATTTACCTAGAGGAAATGTCGGCTTCGGCAATACCTTAACCTGTTATCGTCAGGGGGTAAACAACATTCTAGAACACTCAAATTTGGCCAAAAGATGCTCTGAAACGCAATGTATGCCACATGTCAAAATTGAGCTCTCAAGGACGTTGTGTACCCCCTGACGATAATAGGTTAAGGTATTGCCGAAGACAACCTTTCCCCTACGTGTTTCTAAAGCGGATTAATTTGTGTTCCTTCAAAATGAAGCGTCAGCCCCCCAAACGGTATTCCACCATTGATTGTTCTTCTTTGGTGTTTCTTTACAGTTTTGCCATCAATCGTCCACCCGCTTAGTTCGAGATCTTTAGCACTTGTCACCGCACAGTGCATCTACAACCCTTGAGTTCTTAGACCTTAGCTCTTTCTTCACCTGTTTACCAATTGTTACCCCCCTAGCCACAAGCAAGCCGCGTGTAATCACCCCGTTAATATGCATGATGTGTCGTTCAGATTAACGGGGGATACCATTAAACAGTCATTTATTCGTGGTAATTGGCACGTGCGTGCAGCTACACCGCAAAAATGAAAACAAAATTAGTAGAGTATGCACCAATAGCTTATTCACAACTTCGGATCTTTACGTTACTGAAGGTTCTTCAATTCATGTAGATACATTGTCTTTCTCTGACCACTAACGTGAAAATAATTCAATTTTATATCATATTACTACTCAACATTTAACACTTATTTAAAATCTACTATTTGAACTTCCTGCTTAGGAAAATATTACCTTGAAAAATTCTTTTATGACGTCGCTCATTTGGTCCACCGGGAAATTCGCACATGTGTCATTCACTTGGTAGAGCTCCGCTTTGATGATGGATTGTTTGGAAAACACCAGAAATAAGGCAAATAACTTGGTAAACATTGTGAACTGACTCTTGAGCTTGAGCAAACAGACGCAAGTATTTATAGGTTGCGTTACACACCACGCGCCGTCGCATGTAATGAACCACACTAATTTACCTGTCAATCATGTTTTCGGGGAAAACTGATTAAGCTCCGAGATAGGGTGGTATCTGATTTTACTTTTCTAACTAGACTCGATTGGTGCAGGAGGTAACCACGCACCAATCGGGTAACAAATTACTGCCATTGTATCATAGATTACTGGGACGTTAGTTGCCTACTTAAGCTCTGTAAAGCACAATCAATGTCCATAAAATACCCCTTTTGCACTCTTGCACTGGTGTCCTTTCATTAAAAAAGGGTTCCGATTCTCGTGAACCTGCAAAGCATATTGATGCCATAGTTTCGGAAAAATCTCCACTGCTCTATTATCATCTCATCACACCATTCACACCACGTGTTGGTTGCGTTCGGATCGGTGACAGTCAACCCACAGTTAGCACCGGCTGTAACTAGGGACGTATCCAATGGAGACCCGAGTGTCGCTCACATCATCGGTTGCACGGCTGATGTAATCGACTCAAAATCGGAATAGCGTAGGTTACTCATAATTTTCCTCGTTTTTCATTAAAAATCTGCTCGAATATAAGGAAAACCGACGAAAATGTTACTCAGTCTAGGATAATTCTAATACAATTTTCCTCATATTCGAAAAGTTTACTCAGTCTATGCGTAACCTACGCTTTTGCGAATTTTAGTGATGGAAACTCAAATTTGAGTTGGTTTAATCGGCCGTGTAGGATCGGGGAGAAAACTCTTCGGATCGGGTCAAAGGGAGCGGGTGAAAATTGCCACCAAACAGACACTTGTTGATTGCGCATCGAAGCAGTCGTTCGAATCCTTTATTGTGCGGCAGTGTGTCAAGGCAAACCGAACCGATTACAGGATAAGGCGCCGAACTGTGATTTGATTGATTAAAAATTAATTTGCTGTCTAGGTTGAGTGTCAATGGTGGTGGTGATAATGCAGTGTGAAAGTTACTCATGCTAATATGATTAACGATTTGGAAAATTAGTGAATATTAGAGTAACTGCCTGCTAGCCTGAGGAAATTCACGGCTCGCTTGTTACAATATGTTTTCCTTCATCGGGGAAGATCGGCGACATAGCCGTGCTTTCATTGCTTTCATCGTTTATATCACTTTGTTTCTGGATAATATGCTTCTAACGGTAATTGGTGAGTATAAAATTGGTGTGTCAGGTGAATTAGTAGTTTAGTTTTCGAAAATGTTTTAGCTTTTTTATTATTATTATACTTACTTTAACACTCTTGGGTCATTCGTGGTTTCTCCGGGGATGATATTTGACCTCGTAACTTTGGTATGAGAGGTATGGATGTTAACCATTACTCCTCCCTCCATGTTTTACTTAGTTTGCACATGTTACCTTCTGGAGAAAGTCTCAACATCATCGTATCAGTTAAAAATCCAGGAAAAATAGTTGGTTGGAAATGCTATCTAACATGAAGCTTTAGTGTGATAATTTATTAGCAAGAGGATAGTCTGAAGAGTGTAGGTTGGTAGTTCCGCTAAAGTACGGCAGTATGAAAAATGAATAGGTGTTGAAAATGAGCGAAGGGCCATTAATGCGACAGTACTACACTTCTCTAACAACTAGTACAATGTAAGAGGAGACTTGAAGTATTTTTTTTTTCAAATCTACAGGCTAAAAAGTGCACTTTAACGAACATGTGCCTTAGTGTGTTCTAGATGTCCACAGATATTAACTCGTATTCGCCCAGCATCCTGAAAATAAGACAACCAAATGCCCATCGTCCTATTAAAAGGAGAGTATCTCTACCCTTCTCCTGTCATTTAACATTTAACATATTTCAACATTGAAATGCTTTATTCTATAAAAGCTATTTGTAATCAGTTTTAATAAATAACTTATATTGCTATAACTTTGGGTCTAGTAGTCCAAAACATTGTAAAAATTTAATATGTTTTTGCAATGACATTGGTCAACAAACCTGTTGTTGTTGGCTGTTCAATATTGTGTCTTATGTAATGGGACAAATCATTTGACCGTTTTCTCTTGCTACTCTAATTTTCCAAATCTGGTTGAAAAAGTGAAAGGTATATGAGGGAATTTTTGATCTTATGATATTATTAACTAATTTTTTGTTTTTTTTGCTACTTAGTCCCTTCTAACTTAACGCCGACCATATGATCTTGCATAGTAAAATTATATTTGTATTTTCACTGGTCTGAGTAAAAGTATTCTGAGTGATTTTTTTTAGCGCGGCACTCTAATTTGATGCAAATGCGCAATAATTTGTTTAATTTTCCACCAAATGGGCTGAAAGCTTCAGAGGCTTCCAAAAAATGTATTTTAGAAGATTTCCGCATAAGGAATTGTTGAAGGACACATAATTCCAGAGATATTCCGGTATTATTTGGGGTGCTAACATGCTAACGGTATCCCAACTACCGTAAGGTGGTCATCCGCTGCTGACGTAGTCTTCCTTTACCTTCCTTTAGCATCCTTTCGACAAGCAATTTCGTCTTCCTAGGAGCATGAGTAGTGATCTTCCGGTGATTCCAGTATATCTCTGGAACCATGTGTTGGGCCTGTTTGAATCTATACTAGAAGATATTTCTGGAACCATCTAAAAACTTCACCCCATTTCAAAAGCCACATGTGAAAAGGGCACACAAGTCTTCTGTGAACAAACCCTTGCAGTCCCTTCTCTCGTTACCCGACAACATCACATATGATGGGACCGCGAGAGTCAAGGCATGCGAAACAGCGCACGGCGATGGCGCCCTGAGAGAGCGCATTGAGATGTTTCAATGAAACAGTCGCATGTGACTGAATGCGTCGCGTTGAGAGAGCAATGCGATGAGACAAAAAAACATTGAAACGCTCGAATTTGTTGAGAGCGTGTATCTTGTCGCGCGCATCGTTCTGGTCAAGGAATCAAAAATATCGCCAAATGACAAAATGACAAGCGATCAACGAACCGAATAATAACGCTATGTCAGAAGTGCAAAGCAATAATGATATAATCTTCTTCGTTCTTTTTCATGACAAGCAGCCCGTGCGACACAACTCACTCGGGGCGGTAGAAGGAAACGAGCAAATTGTTGGTAAACTGCTTCACGAAGTAGAGCCGAAGATGATACACGTGCGTTAATGGGAATTTTTTGTTATGTCTTTTCTCGATTCATCCTGTCATCATCCGTGTTTATTGCAACAAAGCAGGCAAGCAATATATCATTATCCTTTTACCACTCTGATCGAGCTATGTTATAGAGCGAGTTTGTCATGGTAGTCGTAGCAACCGTTTTGTCTGTATCGTTGGTTGCTTTATGTGTTTGGATTCGCTGGGTCTCTCTTTCGTAAGGGAGAACAGCCCATAATGCACCCCTGGGGTAAAATGCCCACTTATAGAAAAACAGCGATAACTTTTCCTCAGATGCATTTTCCGGGTAACGGTTTGTGATTGTTTTCAACTGGAGGTTTAACAAATAATTCTTGATCATAAAATCATGTATTGACCTACTGATTCCTTAAAAAAATTGCATTTTGTGCAAAACAGGACACAGTTGTTACAATCATCGACTGTAAATTAAGCTTTTATCATCATGTTTCACAAAAAAAAAAAAAAATTAAAAAATTTACGTTTCGTATATTTTTTAGATATTTTACTTGATGAATCACAGTTTAACATTCTATTGGCAAATCAAAGTTGGCACTCGTGGAGAATAGAAGAACTATGAAAGTGATGATGGTTTCAAATTTTTCCACGGGGAAGTATACGAGTGCAATCTTAAAATGCTTTTATTTTGAAAATGGAGCATTTTATTTAAATCTGGTTACTGCTACAGTGGTAGAAAAGCGGAAGTCTATGTTTACACCTAAAAATCTGAAAAGAAATTATGTTTTCTGTATTATATGTCTATTGAGTAGTCCTGAAGTTTTCTACTAACGTAGCACTAACCAGATTTAAATAAAATGCTCCATTCACAAAATAAAAGCATTTTAAGATTGCACTCGTATACTTCCCCGTGGAAAATTTTGAAACCATCATCACTTTCATAGTTCTTCTATTCTCCACGAGAGCCAACTTTGATTTGCCAATTGAGATTTTGAGACCTTATTTCTGATGTAACATAAAGAAATAATCATTTGAAATACCGCATCCCTTTGCATTATCTACTTGCAGGGGTTATGGTTTGTTTACCATGGAGTGCATTTTACCCCAATGTTGTGGTGCGTTTTGGCCATTGTTGTCGTGCGTCTTGTCCCAATGTTGTGGTGCATATTGCATCATGAATCAGGCGTTTTGCCCCGCTATCATTTTGGAAGCAATTTAAAAAATACCTTGAAAGTCATGGAAAATCATCCTTTTGTAGTTCTAAATCACTCGATCTTTGTAGAAAACATGGTAATGAACCAAACGCCATTACTTTCTTCTTGATTTTAGCTTCCATTCGCCAGCCATTGACGATTTTGCTTAAAGGGTGCGTTTTGCACCATCCTACCCTACAATTATTGTAGCACACCATGGATTTGAGAGTCATGCGACGCTCCGTCTCACAGCTCGCTGTCGCATTTGTGTACGTGTGAGATTTCCGGAAGCCTGGATGTTCTATTAGTGATCAGGATCACAAGCGTGTCGTGAAAGTGTTTAAGAGGAATCCCAATGCTTCGGTCAGTGATGTGGCCAAAACGTTTAATCTGTCCAAGTCTTTCGTTCAGAGAGCCAAGAACCGGGAAGGACTGTATACGTACAAAGTGCAGAAGGCTCCAAATCGAAAAAGTTAAAAATTTTAACCGTCGCGTAAAATCTCCCTTCGTTTAATTTTGAGCTATAGGGTAGAGCGCTACTTCGTCGTAATCGCCCATTTCCGTTATATCGATCAGAAAAGATCAATATTATCAATGATCTCAACGTGCACAAATCAATAATAGGTATGTGCCGATGCGTTAGTTCATTAGCTACAACATAAACCCTGTTAGAGCGCATTGTATGAATATTTACGCTCATTGTTCTCAAAACAAAAGAAGCGCTCCTAGCGAATCCCTTTTTTCTACGTTTATCCGTAGGACGAAGAAAATCTAATGGCGTTTCAATGCGTTTGGACGGAATTGAAACTCGTAGGACGAATTTAGAATCAAGAAGCAGTATTAGATTTTAAGCAATATCTCAATAATTTGTGACTCTTTATTAAATCCAATGGTACGTATGGAAAGGTGATTAAATTTAGAAGTCATATTTGACAGAAATATTCTTCTTTTTGTTTAAACGCGTTCAGAAAAGAGACATAAAGCGTGGGTTGTGCTTAGTACGACGGAAATTAGATCAAAAACCCTACTTAATCAGTGAAATCGTTTACAAGCTTGCATATAATATTGCTAATTTATACGATAAATGCGCCTAAATTTACACGAAACATCGTGTAAATTTACGCCAAATCTAGCGTTAATTTTATGTGCGCTATATCTCGCAGAAATCTACATGAAAAGTTCGGATTTTTTTCTGTGCAGAACCGGATTCTGGAACCCCATTGCGGCCATATGTCATCGGATACATATAAAACTGATTTCATCAATTAGGGGAAATGTCTCTAATGGTGTCCTATGGATGTAAGATTGGGCCCATCGCTAAAAATCTGCTATTTATCAATTTTATCTAGATGAACGCGTTATTGGGACGTTACTAATGGATATGTTTGGTTGCTATTGAAAATTTAGTCGATTGCTGAATTTATGTATGGGCCCAAATGAGGGACACTAAGGCCGACATTACCTGCATTTCCTCTATATATTGTCAGTATAATATTATTCAAGGTGCCTCGACGTTTTATCAACCTAAAAACCAGATTCCGGGACTTCTGAATCCGATGTCAATACGATTTTATGCCGACAGAAACATTTAAAATTGACACATTTTCATAGATTTTCTTATCTTTTGTATTTTAAGTAAATTCCGAAACATTATACCTGAAAGTAATCCCAAAAGATATTTATAATATTTTGTTTCGAAGACACTAGACACAAAAACATGCTTTTGAGACGTTTTAAAACTTTCTGAGATTCCTTAGGTCATCCTTTGGAACAAAAGTCTTCTTGTTAGGAGAAGTAATCTGGCGTCCGTGTAATTGAGACACGGTGTGAAGTGTAGTGCCTATCAAATACCACCCCACAACCCCACCCCCCCCCCCCCCCCTTGTGGGAATTGAAATGGAAAGCCTGCCTCCGTTCAGGTAATTAAATTACATCACTCTGTCGGAAATTTCCCTGACTGAATCAACATTTGCAGGACATCTTGTATATGATAACGGTCTCACACAGCAGCTCGGAAGTCAAGATGGCTTCCTAGTTCAATTGCAAAAGAAGGTTCGTCGTCTTCAAAAGCCATTGGCCTAAATTGTCAAGTAGGTTCCCTTCTCGGTTCGATAAATCTGGCCATGTCACGGTCAGTCGATTTGGGCCAACGAAGGAAGACGCCTGCCAGCCAAACGAGCCAGTAACGCTTGCTGTGCCATAGGGTAGAGTACTACTTCGTCGTAATCGCCCATTTCCGTTCTATCGATCAAAAAAGACCAATAATATCAATGACTTCACCGTGCACAAATCAAAAATAGGTTTATTCCGATGCGTTAATTCATTAGCTACAACATAAATCCTGTTAGAGCGCATTGTATGAATATTTACGCTCATCGTTCTCAAAACAAAAGAAGCGCTCCTAGCGAATCCCCTTTTTCTACGTTTGTCCGTAGGACGAAGAAAATCTAATGGCGTTTCAATGCGTTTGGACGGAATTGAAACTCGTAAAACGAATTTAGAATCAAGAAGCAGTGTTAGATTTTAGACAATATCTCAACAATTTGTGACTCTTTATCAAATCCAACGGTACGTATGGAAAGGTGAATACATTTAGAAGTCATCTTTGACAGAAATATTCCATTTTTAGTTAAAACTCGTTCAGAAAAGAGAGGTAAAGTGCGCGTTGTGCTTAGTAGGACGGAAATTAGATCAAAACCCCTATGTGGCTGATGAAAGAACCGCCATTCTTCCATTACATCAACAAACCACTGATTGCAGTCCGCGCGCCAAGTTTCCGGCCACACGTTAGTGCATCCGTGTGGGCCAACGCCGGAGTCACAATGCCATAGGAGCTTAAAGAATGTGAAATTTTTTAGTATTTCATACTTTGTATCGCGTGGCCGATCTTCAGAGAAAGATCGATCTTGACTGATCGAGCTTATATTTGGCGCTTGAATCGATCCACTGATTGAATGGGTACCAATGAATCGATCTTTGGTAGATCGGTCTTATATTTTTTATATTTTAATTGACCTTTCTGATGTTTATAATTCGTACACTTGCGCAATCCCATTTTCAAGTGCTTAGTTTGCTATTCTCACTTTCGTTCTCGCCAAAAATGTTGGTTTGTTATTTTAGACTTTAAGCTTGTTTACGTTGGTACAAGTTGGTTGGTGAGTTCGAGCGTTTTGACATGCCACCACAAATTTGATGTTTTCAAGCATGCATTGATTTTAATCAGCAGCCGTTGATCGTGGAATCACCTGCCAACAGTATCAAAACACCATCGAACAGGATTGGCTTGTCCCTAAGATCTTGTAATGTCCGTTCTTAAGCTTCTAATATTTTTTTTATGAACCATGGTACATTCGTTCCAAATAATTATCTTGCATTGTTGCAAGACTTTCGCCATTGCACATGTTTTGGAGATGTTGTATGTTGGAGTTTCGTTGATTTGCATGTTCAACGGCAACTTAAGCACAGAGTACGCTGTTCGACCACCATCTAATAAAGTAGCAGCAATGCCAGACGATGCAAGTGCCAATGCAATTTGATTCTGCGACCGAAAAGATGCCAAAAGCAACGAAATCAAAAAGGTCTTTCCAGTACCTCCAGGCGCGTCCAAAAAGTATATTCACTCTCTCGGAAATTTCCCTGACTGAACGGTGGCTCGGAAGTCAAGATGGCAAGGTTCGTCGTCCTCAAAAGCCGCTGGCCTAAATCGTCCAGTAGGATCCCTTCTCGGTTCGACCAATGTGGCCATGTCACGGTCAGCCGATTTGCGCCAACGAAGGAAGACGTCATTCTCCCATTACTATAACAAACCACTGATTGCAGTCCGCGTCGCAAGTTTCCAGCCACACGTTAGTGCAGGAGCAGCCGTGTGGGCCACGACGTGGTCGCGACGCCATAGGAGATTGAAAAATGTGTTTTTTTTAGTGTTTTCACTTTGTATCGCGTGGGCGATCTTTAGAGAAAGATCGATCTTGAAGGATCGAGCTTATAATTGACTCTTGAATCGATCCACTGATTAAATCGGTACCAAAGAGTCGATCTTTGGTAGATCGATCCTATGGTTTTTTATTTTAATTGACCTTTCTGACGTTTATAACTCGTACACTTGCGCAATCCCATTTTCAAGTGCTTAGTTTGCTATTGGCGTTGACGGCACCGTCGAAAAATTTGCTCTTCCAACAGATATAGACAGTTTCTTAAGGGAATTTCCGGTGGAGTGAAAGGATAGTACCAACAATCAATACGAAACTAACGATTTGAAATTGGCTTACTACTTGACTAGCCTATTGGTCGCAAGCAAATCGATTAACGTACCCCATTCTAGTCAAAAATCTAGTACTACACAATTTTTGTTTTGATTCGCTATGAAAGTTTGACAGATAAAATGAGGGGTTATTGGATTTTCCTATGTTTCGAGGGGTGAATCGATTAGCTTGGGACCGAAGATAGTACCAGAGCTGAGCCAAAAAGTTGAGCACGTTTCTTCGGAACCTACTAGTCTTACAGTTACCTATATGATAGTACAAAGTCCGCCATGTTTCAAGCACAGTCTGACGTTTGCTTACGGATTTTCTCATAGGAGTAAAGAGCTACAGAGTCACCGTCAACGCCAATTCTCACTTTCGTTCTAGCCAAAAATGTTGGTTTGTTATTGTTATCCTCACTTTCGGACTATACGCTGCCGGCGCCGGTGGTGTAGTGGTAAGCGTGACTGCTTTCTAACACCCCAATGGGTCTGGGTTCAATCCCAGCCGAGGTCGGTGGGATTTTTCTGAGGCATAAAAATCTCTGGTCACGTCTTCCTTCGGAAGGGAACGGCTTGGTCCCGGTCCATGTGTGTTGAATGGGTGCGATATCCTACGCAGGTGTGGAAGCTGCCTTCCTGCACATTCGATTGCCGTCAATGGATGGCAATCGATGTCCGTCGGTGATTGGCACTAAAGAGCCTGAATTTATAAAGAGACGACATCTTATCCATTTGACTGGTCTTCTGCTCGATTGGAATGACTTTTCGTATGACTTTGACAGATAGTCGATTGTTCCAATTTTGACATGTCGTCTCTTTATAAATTCAGGCTCTTTAATTGGCACTAGATTGCGGAACAGAGACCGACGTTTAATAAAGAAAAGAAGAAGAAGAAGAAGGACTATACGCTTGTTTACGTTGGTACCCCAAGACATTCTTTCCTTTATTATATTAAATTAAATATTGTCGTGACGGTAAGGAGCAATGAGCACAGGAGGGAGGTAGCGAAAACCTTCAAATGTTGCTGTAATCATAAATATCGGAAACGCAAATAGTGACGCCATTGTAGGAAGCGATTCTGATGTTGACGTTATGTTCGTAAAATTTAACACGTAGTCTGGGGTGAGAGTAAATCGGTTTTTCGTTGTTAATATAATTACAAAATATACACCTACTTTTTTTGAAGATCGAAGAGATCGAAAGCAGAGATCAATTTGTTTCGATCTTTTCGTGGACAAAGAATCGATCCGAAAAATCGGAAATCGGGATGAAAAAGATCGATCTTCCAAAGATCGATCCAAGACCACACAATCCGATAATCGCGTCCCTTGATCTCCCGGTAGTAAGCCGACCCAGTTCGAAGAGTCTTTTGCTACTGCTGAGTTGTCGGGTTAACTTTTGGGCAAGAGCTAGTTACATTCTACAGAGCATAAAATCGAGATAAGAAATAATAATAGTTTTCATAATCAGTGTTGGCAAAATCATCAATCAATTGATTTTTTTCAGCTCCATACGCTCTCAATATCACGCGTGATATTGGAACAACATATCATGCTTGATATTGATTTTACAAGCTCCTTTGATATTGCGAGACTATTCCAAGTTGAGAGTTGACTCGACAGAAAAATGACTCCGTTGCACATCGTTTTCTTAGAAAGCGAAAGTATAGCTTGCTATCTCTTTTTACTCTTCACCGATGGTAGACACGAAGTGACTGCTACCAGCCATAATGGAAGTTTCGGCTGCGTTCGTGTGTAAAGCTAAAGTCATGAAACTCAATATCTCAATGTTGATATTTGCAGCTGGTGAGTTTTGTTAGCTTGATATTCCGAGTTGCGATATCACAGCTTGCAAAATCTACCGCAGTTTTTGGCTTGTTGATTTCTGTCTACGAAAATCAAGCTAGATCTTGTGCATTGGTAAGATTTGAGTTTTTGATATTTTCCCAACACTGTTCATAATAATGTAACTATGAGACGAAATACTCGTTTACGACAAATTCTTAAATTCCATGTTGAAAAATATCACGAAAAATATACAAAATCTCTAGTTTGATCAATTATTAAGCTTATGGAATTCAAATAAAGTTTGAGATCTCATATATCCAAAAACAAATAATAATATCCTGGAAATGCAAAAAGTTGAAAAATCTCCCAAACTCTAAAAATTCTTCAGGATCTTTGGAAGAGGTAAAAGATTTATAGACCATACTAAAATGGTGCCATACTAAATTTTTTAGGAATTTTAATGTTAGAAAAAATTGTATAATATATTTGGATTGGAAGGATAATCGTGATTCCGTGTGTAACCATTTTCTTTGATAGCCGGGAAATTGAGAGAAATTCCAAACTTGTGTTGTTCTGGGAATTGAATTGAGATATCGGACTTAAAATTGTTTTTGATACATAGACAATTTTCGTTTGAATATTTTAAAACATTGAAAAGTACTCGCTAGCAGAAGAAGTTTATTATTGACTGGAAAAGCTTTTATTCAGCTTCTAGATAAGAAGGTTCCAAACAAACATTTGTTTGTTGTGAACCTTCTTATCTAGAAGTTAGAGATGGAATTCGCAAAATTTTGCCTCTTCCTCTTCTCAGCTCGATACAATCCTTTTGGTTCCAACCTCTCGACTCTGACTCATCATGCATTTTATAAATAAAACAAACATTTTTGTTTGATTTTGGCATTTTTGAAATTTTTATTGTAAGTAATTACCGAATTAAAATAAATGAAAAATCATATGAAAGCAGTTCAAAATGTATTCTTGTTATGGATGCACATTGCTTTATTTTGAAAAAAAAAACTGTTAGATTTTGTGTAGGCCATAACCTCAAAATACGAGTATTTGTATGAAAATTGTGAATATTGATAAAGGTTTAGTGTTTGCGCAAATGGTTTATGTGTCCTTATTTATAATTTAAATTCTTTTCATCGACCCTTTTCACGAAACTTCTAACGCAAAAACATGTTATTTTATTATTTTGCTTATGTTATTTTAATATTATTATTTTTTCAAAGAGCCTCAAAATGCAACTTAAAAAAAAATCTTTCAGCTTGCCCCAATTTGATTTTTAGGAAACTGATTAAGTCTGGTGAGGGTGAGAATCATAATGTCCGAAATTCATGTCAAAGTAAATTTTCAGTTTTCTTTGCTCCAGTCCCTTTAACATATTTCTGATAGCTGCGTCGAAGTATACTATTACTGATAAATAGATTCGCAGGAAACAAGGTTGTTACGCATTTTCCATATGGGTTTCTTCATGCAGATATTTTGAAACAATAATAACATATGTTTGCTTCTTCGTTTCTTTCTTTGCAGTACCAATCCTTCCTGATTATCTGGTTCACTTCTATTCACAATCGAATACATCGTTCACCATCCCGAAAAGTGTGATCTACAAGCACTTCGACCTGCACTACGTCCCGCAGCTGATTGGAGCGACCACCGGCAATGTATCGCCGAAGAACTTCACCACCTCGGAGCAGCACGTTTCGTTCGAGTCCGAGAACGGATCGATTGGAATTCTTCTGGCTGTGAAAGCCCTGGTCCAGCTAATCTGTAATCCCATTGTAGGAAATGTATCCACTAAGCTTGGCTACAGCATACCGATATCGTTCGGTACTTTAAATCTGCTGCTAGCGTCCGTGATCTTCGCTTTTGGACAGTCCTACGCATCCCTGTTTGTGGCAAGAGCCATCCACGGGGTAGGATCTGCTTGTGTTTGCGTTTGTGGGATGAGTTTGGTGGCCCAGCTCTATACGGAACCAGACAAACGTTCGAAAATTATGGGAACCATCTTGGGAAGCATTGCCGTTGGAGTTCTGATTGGATATCCCTTTGGAGGGATAGCTTACGATATTGTTGGAAAGGCCGCACCCTTTCAAATTCTCACAGTGCTGTGCTTTGTGGTCTTATTGGTACAATGTTTCTGTTTAGATTTTTCGTTCCGCCATCAATCTTCATCGGTGGTAGCGGATGAGGGTCACTCTAAATGGATTCCTCTCCTAACGGACAGACTGATTCTCGTAGTGATCGGTGCCATCTGGATTTCAACATCGGCCATGTCCATTCTGGAACCCTGTTTGCCTCTGTGGATGATAAGTGTGCTTCACCCGAAGAAATGGCAACTTGGAACGGTATTCATTCCGGATTCCATCGGATATTGGATTGGAACTAATTTCTTCGGAGGGATCGCCTACCGATTTGGACAGATAAAGATTGCTATACTAGCACTAACTTTGGTTGGTGTTTCCTGCGTTGTGATCCCATCGGCAACGTCTGTTTTTGCATTACTACTGCCGCATTTTGGTCTTGGATTAGGAATCGGCATACTGGATGCTGCTTTAGTCCCTCTGCTAGCGACTATGGTTGACAGCCAATGTGGAAGTGACAACGAAAGTGACATATGTAAGCTAATGTGAATCATCGAGTATGCTCGACTTAATTATATCTGATTATTACAGGTGAAACATCTCCAAACTATGGAGCGGTGTACGCCATCCAGCAGATTGCAGTAAGCTTGGCATACTCGCTGGCACCAATTCTAGGAGGCGAACTGGTTCCGTTGATTGGTTTTCCATGGTTGATGCGAGCCATGGGGCTGCTAAATCTCTTGTATGGCCCACTCCTGGTGTATTCGGGTATTCGAGAGAGTGTTCGATGCATGCTGGAGAAACGTTCGGCAATGCCTCTGACGTCGGTGGAATTTGCCCACACGGATGGAAGCTACAGACGGTTCTACAACGCTGTGGAATAAGATTCAATCGTCAATGAAGTGTGAATGATGGAGTTTCTTATCGCAACGAAGCCATGCGTGATCAACCGGTTGGACATAAAATGTTGCTACTCGATGTCATATGTTACTGGATGTTGTGGCGAAGAAATACTTGCGGCAGGTTAATGTAATAAAAGAATGTTCGGGTTTGACAAAATAAAGGACGATTGAGTTTGGCAAAGACATTCGCAGGAAGAACTATTTCACAATTAGGTTTCATTTTTTATCTTCTTTTTATTGTTTTGTTTTTGGATTAGAATGGTAGTACTTCAAGGCGTCTCTGAGATGGTCAGCAAAAATGATAACATAATTGAATAAAATGAATTATTGAGGCTGTATGAATTCAATGATCTAAGCAAATTTAGGAGAATTTGGTGGTCTAGTATCACCGTTTTTTTCCTTGATTTGTTTTCTGTTGATCTTGTTTTCCGTACTGGGTACCAATTCAACCGACACCAGGGAGTCAGCTCCCACAACTGGACCCTACCTATCGACCCATTAACTCAGATCAGAGTGCCGCGTGATCAGAGATTTTAAGTCTCAGAGGACGGCGCTGACTGGGATTGCACCCAGACTTTTGGAGTGAGAGGCAATCACGCTTACCACTACACCACAGGCACTGCTAGTATCACCGTTTTGTCGCGGTGACAAAAAAGTGAGTGAGCTGGTTATCACCCCTATTCTGTATTTCGTTTCAAACGAAATTCTCATACAAAAAATATTTTTTTGTATGAGAATTTCGTTTGAAACGAAATACAGAATAGGGGTGTATGTCTTTATCATCGTGACCAGCCAGTATTTCCATCTGTGGTGGGAGGGGTTTGTTGTGTTAACATGACGGGATCAGGGTTGTTAATCGATAACTCGATAACGTCTTTTTGTTAACGCCTGCTATGCGCATTTTCCATTGCAGACGTTAACAAAAAGACGTTATCGAGTTATCGATTAACAACCCTGGACGTGATTAAAAAAATCTAATTTTATTGAAATATCTGTGACATCCAGCGAAGCGTTCCCCAATTATACTAGTTAGATTTTCCACGTTTACTGTTGAAATGTGAAATGTTGAAAAGGAAACTATTTCCAGGCTATTTACTATGCGTAGAACTATCAATAAATTAAACTTAATTTGGGAGAAACTTTTGGAGGCAGCTGACAGCCGGATTCAGATTGATGTTGTCCATTTGTCATCTTGTCAGTCCCAACTATGTTTACTCAATTTTCGATATCCCTACACAGCAAAAAAAAGTAGAAGGGTCTGTGGCTAGGGGCACGAACGGGAGCTTGACGTAGGACCGCTAGGGCACGGAACAAATGTGAAGAAAATTTAGTTCTTTTAATTGATCGATCATCTATTATCTTAACTCTTTCCGTTTTTGATTTGTAGGCGTACCAAATTTTCTAGTATTTTTTTTTCAAAGTGAAAGTTGATGAAGAGAATCGATCAAAATCACTTGCAGGGGGCTTCCAAGTTTGGTTACAAGATAACAACTCTGGAGAGCATTTTGTGTGGTCGTTGGGGGCATGTGGTTCTGAATATGGACCAACAGGCAGATAAATTCTATTCTAAATTTTTACTGTAATAAGCTTATTGGCCCAGAGAAGGGCCGTTTTGTTGCCAAAGTTGGTGATGATTTAAGCTCCGAAACTGTACAGAGTTCGTCTGTCGCTTCAATGCGTAGACGACAACGATGGCCGCTTACGCTTGGCGTGTTAAGTATAGGTGACAGCATCACGGTTCACATTTTCCAAGAATACCTAAAAAATAAGCCAGTTGTCTCCTCTTCCTCTTAGGTTAGGAGCCAAACGAGCTGTCAAAGTCAGAGCCAATCGAGCAGCGCCTATCTTGATCAGGGGATGGATATGGCTGTCATATCGCTTAAGTTTGCTGCGTACCGAACATCTGCAACGTTGTCAGCGGTACCATGATATGTTTTGTTGTTTTGATGTTGAGTACGTGTATTCAGCTATATGCCAAACCCCTGATCTTGATTGCATTGGCAGTGTTGCTAGAAATCACCATAGGCATAGGTTGCCAAGGCAGTTTGTTTTGAATCCGCTCCTCTCTTACAATAGACCCTCTCTAGTACAGTGACGCCCGTTACATTAGAGATCATAAAAAGTAGATGAGTCTGTGCCTAGGGGCACGAACGGAAGCTTGACGTAGGACCGCATTGGTCGGTGCATTAGTTTTTGGGTTTGATCCTAAGTGTTTTTTTTTTGCTTATTTAAATGGTATCCCTCAAATGGATTGTTACAGTGTTAAAAAGGGTCCCAAATGATTAGGCACTAATGTTGTCAATGATCTTACTGTTGCTAGGATTTGTAAACAAGAGAAGTTTGTTACTTTAATTACTATTCAGATAATTGTTCCAACAAGCTACATACAAAACGGAATGGATATCAACAGGCCCTGTAATATCTTTGTTTGTTAAGGTAAGGCCATAGAGGTAACTTTAAGACCAGAAGGTCCCGAAAAACAACAACACAACTCAACATGTGCCTTAGTTGCTCCTTATTTTTTGTCTTCTTTTGAAAAAGTAGCAAAAGCATATTTACCTATAACTTTTATTTTTTCCACGATTTTCAAAATGGGTTTTTGCGGAATAAAACTCCCTACTATTTGTCATCATTTTCTATCAAAATCTCATAAATATAAATTCGAATTGTGACATTATTGCATGGAATCAGTACCAAGCAATGAAATTAACAAACTGTACCTTTATTTATTTTTTTAGATCAGCATTTTAATTCCCTCCTACTTGGAGAATTATGCTATAGAACTTGCCTCAATTAAAATTTCCCGGATTTTAGGCTCATGGAGGCTGAGTATCGCAAGCCGTTCTATAGCATAATTATCCATGTAGGTGGTGTAGTGTATGTGACATGGTTGATATAAAATAAAAATTAATTTGCTTTAATTTCGTGTGAAGTCGACAAAGTGCATTTGGCAACACTGGGTGTCGACACACATGACATAACTGGACGATTCATACGCGCCGAGAGCAGTTGAGTATGAGCTTCGGAAAGCTCCGAATACACAAATGTGATCGAAGATCGGCTTCGAGACGACATCAGACATCAGACATCAGACGAGGGAGATAGAACAAATGATTGTTATGATGCTCTGGGATAGAAGAGTGCAAAAGGATGGATGACTGGTTCATCGAGCTGATTCAGGCTGGCTAGTTGCTCGTCTCGCATTCTTGTGTCTAATTTTAAAGCGGATGGACGTAGCTGATCAACGCGGGATGGTTTGACTGTAGGCGCATATTATGAAAGAGGGTCGAGGCTCTCTTTCATGGTAGGCCACTGGCGGCTGTCCGGGTATGCGCTACCGTGACCTGGCAGTCGTTGGTAATCTCCCCCCCCATTGCACGGTTGCCTGCCCCAGGGGGGGCGTTCCTCAGTCGGTCCTGGCCGGTTGAGGAATACTAGGGCGTATGCCTTCTGCTGGTTCACTCCAGCAGTGTGATTTAAGTGACGGGGCCGAGTTTTCCTGGTCTCATCATGATTTTTCTCCCATTTATCTATACATTGCATCGACCACAAACCCTAGAAATTCCCTTACTTGGAAGAGTCTCATTCTAGAGCAGGGTCGGTGCTAATGTAGGATTCTTGGCACTCTGATACCACTTGTTTCAAATCATTCAGTGGAGTTTGAGAGACTTGTATCGCCAGACACATATTGACTGGTGGCCAAAACCGCACGGCCCTTCCAAGCCGAGGCGGGCTAAGTTGGTGACGGGACGGCAGATGAGCTTTTGTTACAAGAGAGATCTGGCAACCCTATCAGCATCATAAATGCCAAGAGACTGCAAAGGCCGCAATGGTACAGGTGAACAGCCCCGTACAACCAATGGGTTGTACGGCTTCTTTGACCCTCCGGAGAATTGAAAAAAAAAAAACAAGTGTAGAAAAGCTAAGTAAGCAGGTGATCGAAAACTGTTATTATAGCGAAATTTTGAAAAAGTTGAGTCGTTATCAAATATACGAAAGTAGCGTTCTTTTAGGACATTATTATAGTTATGATTTGAGAACCCCGAGGAAGAAAAAGTTGGACGGCGAGCCCTCTGAAAAGAGACGCTTATCCGTGGCAGACCTGTTACTCGAAGAAGTCGTATCTAAATCCCCGTTAGGTAAGATTTTAGCGCGACGTCAATCGGAAGAAGCAGAAAGAAAGAAACAAAAACCAGGAAATGGCACACTTAACCCTGTGCCAGAAGAAGAAACAACACCAGCCATGCCTCCTCTTCAACCCATCAACATCATCGGCACAGGCAATGTACCAGATGAAGTTGTTGTGTTGGAGAAGGAAGTATTGAAGGAAGGAATGGAGAAGGAAGAAGAAGTTTCTGCTCTTCTAGTCCTTCCACCACCAACAGATGAAGTGTTGGCAGTGAACATTATACAACTACCACCACTTCCTGATCCCTTACCGACGGAAAAGGAGTCTATTGAAGACTTCGTACCGCAAATGACAGCTGAAGAACTTCAGCAACTAGTTGAGCAAATGATCACTCAACGACTAGGCCGACAATCAGCACTGGGTTCGCCATCCCGATGGGATAAAACCCACGACGACAGTGGAACAGACGTTTCATCAGTCACGACTGAAGAAGAGCCCGAACCAGGGCCTTCAGGAATGCAGAAAGTAAGGACGCCCAAACGAGTTATTGGCATTGCACCACATAGAGAAGTGAAGCAGTCTCGGGTGGTAAAGGTAGAAGTGAGGGACGGGGACAATATAAGATCAGCCCCCATCCGAGCCAATCTACCGCCACCCAACGAGCCTGTCTCCTTTATGCGGGCCGGAGGTAAGTTTGGTAACGCTAGTGTTGAGCCAGTCAATGTGGAAACGATTAGTGCTACGGCCGCCCCAGATTACTCCCAAGATATTGTGCAACGTGTTGCCAATAAGGTAACGGCTCGGCAGGAACGAGTCCAGATTGCTAACGACAGCGTCACTGTAAGTGGTATGGTATCACTACCTCGAAGGGGAATTAGTGAACCACTAGTGGATATAGTTACTGCATATCCTCGAAAATATGCTGTGGGCAGGCAGCCAATTGAGACCTCGATCGGGTGGGTGTACCCATCAAGACGGGAGAACTCGATCCAGCTAAAGTCCGCGAGTACGTTCCAACCGGCTACGTAGATAGTCGAGTTACAGCAGGCACACTCAGAGGGGCAGCGAACATAAGCAATTCATTTGCTCAATGGGCGGTGCCCACTCTACAAAGCGATCGTAATTGCTACGATCTCTTGGGAGTGTTCACTGTGGCTTGCAACGACTATGCAAGATTCCTTAATCAGAATGCTATTGAGCCCGTAGTTGGAGCACCACCAGCTAACATCATTACCACCTGCAATGTCGCCGACGAAGCCAATCAAGCAGCCATTCCAATTAATGCTGCTAGAGAGGCTGAATACAAAGGCCGGATCTGTATCGACAACCAAAAGTTGGCAGCTAAAGATTATAATGCACTAGCTGCCATTTCAACTGGTCCAGCCTTCTTTGTAGTCAATGAAGCCGACAATATATTCATCCACTCCAGGTTTACGGTGGCCCCGACCTACTGGATGTCTTATGACACTGTGCCAATTGCTTTGCCAGCCGTAGCCATTGTTAACCCGGCTGATATCCTACACACCATCCAACTGCTGGCAAGAGTGCTGGCCGCTAAAGGTGACTGTGTGAGAGGCTACGTTAGAGCCTACACTATGCTAACTGGATTGTTAAGTGGTGAGGACGCCCGTGAGAACCATTTCTTTATGGGCACCATGGAAATCGAAAGAGTCAGACTACCTCAACCTAGGGGTCGTAGCTTCGTTTGGACCTTAATAACCACACAGTATGTGTATGTAATACCACCTGCCACTTTTATTGAAGAGTATGATCTGTTAAAGACCTTTACTTCTCAAATGTTAGTGGGAGTTGGTACTTGCATCGGTGGCATCGTTGGTTTGGCGATCAACGCTGTCATGGACTTCACCAATGTTGGAGGGGTACAGCTCAACAATTGGGCCACTCGTACGGAAGTTACATCCACACCTTTCCTCCGCCATCTACTGGGACCGGTTCCCAATAGGCCTACGGTTTATATCTTTGATATCGCTTGCTGGTATTCACTGGTTCACTGGGTATAAAGTTTCGTGGAAGTGTTTCAACACGTCGGCATGGAGTGGAGGGTTCACACATCGCGCCAACTTGCCCGATCACTCCGCTTGGATGGAGGAATGGTATCAGTACACGCCGTACGTATCAAGACCTGAGACGTATGAGTGGTTTACATTCAAATGGCTCTCTGTTTGGGGCTTGAGTGCAGCTAGTCCGTGTTTCTGGGCCGAATCGAAACTCGTCGAACTGATCGTTTTTATGTCACATGAGCTTGATTAGTGTTAGTGAAAGCTTATTTCCAAAGCAAATGACAGCTCATGTGTCGTGTTGAATGTTGTTTTTGTTGTTTTCAAAACATAAAGCAACAACTAGCCCGGGAGCTAGCTCAACTAAAGTTCAGCTAGCCAACTCAGGCAACAATCGTCATAATTCCGCAAGTTAAACGACAACAGTCTCCACAAACCAGCGCATCCGGCAGTGCCAGCTCAGAATCTTTCCGTGCCAAATAACAGTATCCTGCAGCAGATGAGCAACTTTCTTATCGCAGTCCCGAAAGAACTTCCACACCGAAGTCTTCACCGAACATTGATGAAAACAAATCCAGGGCTGTTACAACAGGCGCGGATATCGCGGATTTGAAGTTTCAGTCGTGAAAATCGCGGAAAGAATTAATGATGTCGCGAAAATTGCGATTAGAATGATGTACTGTCACACAAATTGTGGAATTCATTGTAACCTTTCAGTCCCGGAATATTTAGCTGTCATCAATTTTGTTGTTCATTTGGCTTTCAATTTTTTACCGGTTCAAACTAAACACCCTGCAAATAATCTAGACATGATCTTAATTCCATAAGTCACGCCGGATTTACACGGAAATTCCCTGGGGGTCCTTCCAATGCGAGACATTTTCATATTTTTTTTATTTCCAATATGAACATAGCATTTTTCGTTGTCAAATCATAAACGAATCGTATATATGCGAGTAATTGCCATGTATACCGGACATTATAGGTTCTTCAAATCGTCCTGGAGTTGAGTTATTGATTTGTTCTACTATATCAACCAAGACTGCAATAATCGACTGTAGTATCGAAATATGTCCAAACAGATTGAAAGTGTCTATTTGGATCGTGCCCGACCTATTGCTACGTATACAAGATGTTATGGGTTCTGAAATCATTCTGGAGATCAGATTATGTTTCTACTAGATCACCCAAGACTAATTCATTATTTGTAGTATCGAAATATGTCCAAACAAATTTGCAGTGTCCTGTTGCATTGTTGCATTCAATTCGGTTGAAGCTCTGTGATGAATTTTTCCCACTAGGGTTCTCTGTTTCTTGTTGAATTCTCATCATAATTCTCTTGGAATTCTTCTTAAAATCCATCTGTTATTTTCCTCACGATTCCCATTCACATTTCCTCAGAATCACGTAGGAATTTCCCTTAAAGTTTTTTTTTTTCAAAACTCCTTTTAAAATTTTCTAAAATTACTTAAGAGTTTAATTTGGAACTTGCATTCTTCTGCATAGAAATCCCTCTAAATTCATCTAAGGACTTCATGTCATATCAATTCTGGAATTCTGTTGAGAATTTCTCCCTTGGAAAATTATGAGGGAACCCTCCTCAATATTTATTTAAAATCATCACTTTGAATACTTTTAATTTTTACTTAAAATTCCAGGGTTTGTCCGCAATATTTTATAGATTGTTCTGTAATTTTTTATAACCCTTCAAATGCTTTCAAGTCTCGGAACATTGACGATTATAACTCCACGACCCATAAGTATGATTTTGACGTAGGATTACGTATTTCGGAACCATATTGCGAGTGCAATTACAAAAAATCGATCGCATTACGAAAAGAGGTCAGGTTTTGACCACATAATATGCAGATAGATTTTAATTCTAAACAAGCCAAACGATTAGAAATTTATCTACCAATCTGCTAAAATGAACACTTTATTAATTTTCAATGGGTTACTATTGAAAATTACACAAATGTCCAACTTTTGCAATGGTGATCAAAATTATCACCGAATGTCTGAAAACAGTGCATTCCCTAACACAGACTTAAAAATCGAATTCAATGCGGTCTCACTGAACGGTGTACATTCAATCACCGTAAGTGGTGGTGACCAGTCATCGGTATCAGCAGGAGCAGCAGCAGAAAGTAGCAGCAGCAAGAAGTAGCAGCAGCAAACAGCAGCAGGAGTGCTTCGGCAAACATTGTTCTCCACAGTAACAACGAAAGGCTGCCTGCAAGCAGCGAGCTGCAGTGCTCGTATGAGCAACCATAGGAGGAAGAAGCTGCACCGCTATGCTGTGAATCGAAATCAGTAGCTCTTCGTGGGTCATCTATGCCAAGCGTGTCACCCTTGCTCTAAACAACTTACAGCTCGACAGCCTCATCCGTGTATAACACCCACCTCAGATTTTGTCAACCATCACTACAAAACGGTCCTTTTCAGGACCACGAAAAATTGTTGGAAGAGTATTACTAGGACATTTTTAAGGTAATCAGTTCCCGCAAGCAGCTTGGTATCAAGGCCCTGGTCTATAGAAGGTATAGAATTGTAGGCACGAATGTATTGGTGAGATAAATCATCGTCCGGCCACGCTGGTGGAAGTGTTAAAATCAATATAGATTTTTTTTTTTTTTTTTTTTTCATTCCTTTATTTAACGTCGGTCTCTGTTCCGCAATCTAGTGCCAATCACCGACGGACATCGATTACCATCCATTGACGGCAATCGAATGTGCAGGAAGGCAGCTTCCACACCTGCGTAGGATATCGCACCCATTCATCAACACACATGGGCCGGGACCAACGGCTTTACTTCCCTTCCGAAGGAAGACGTGACCAGAGATTTTTATGCCTCAGAAAAATCCCACCGACCTCGGCTGGGATTGAACCCAGACCCATTGGGGTGTGAGAAAGCAGTCACGCTTACCACTACACCACCGGCGCCGGTAATATAGAATTTGAGAGAAGCTAAATAAATAAATCCAGGGACATTCATTTTTTTCCCCCGGAAATTGATTTCTCCCCATGTAAGTTCTACTTGCTTTATTACTTTATTTTTTACATATTCTGCATAAACGATACTTTCCGCCACGCCCCATTCATATAATTCGGAAGGAAATCATGTGAGGGGTGAGCTATTTTGAGTGCAGAATGTGTAAAGAAGGAGGGACTTCGGTTGTTAATCTAAATGCATATATAGAGGTAACAGCAGCGTTGCCAGTATTGCAAATTTATCTGGATTTTACAGATTTTCAGTCGCCTTGCCAGATACACGTTTATTTTCAGATTTTTTAAATAGGGGAAATGGCTCTAATGTTGGCCAATGGATCTAAGATTGGGCCCATCGCTAAAAATCTGCTATTCATCAATTTTATCTAGATGAATGCGTCATTGGGACGGTACTGATGGATATTTTTGGTCGCTATTGAAAATTCAATCGATTGCTGAATTTATGTATGGGCCCAATTTAGGGGCATTTAGGCCGACATTACATCCATTTCCCCTATGTTCCAGATTTTTAAAATGTGTTGCTTTATAAATATCACTGAAATTAAGGGATCGTCCATTAATTATGTCACACTTTTAGGGGGGTTTTGGAAACTGTGACGAACCTTACAAAAACAATTAAGGTCCATAGAAAAAATGTGACAAAGGGGTGAGGGGGGGGGGGGTTGAAAATGGACCCTCTAATCAAAAAATATAAAGCCAAACTTACTACTTTAATTACTAAAAGCCATCAACGTTTGGACATTATTGCAACATCATGCATGGAATTGTTACAGCATGTTTGTAATGGGTTGCAGAATCATAAAAATCGAGACATTATTGACTGTAAAAAATCTTCAAATTTAAAAAAAATATCGAGCCAGCTTTTTTTTTATTATCTGGAGTTGTTTAGATTTTGGCTATAATTACATTTCTTGGAATCTTGGATTTATAAAAATCAATATTTCAATATGGAGGAATTTTCCTAATTTTTGGAATTTAGAGACATCGAAAACTGTTCAGGATTGAAAACAAAAAATTGAGTTTTGGAAAATTAGCAAGGCTTTTGAATCTTGACAACCACCAAGACTTTAAAGTATGTTCGTGATATTTTTGATGATAATTAATTAGATGTTTAAATAGAGTTTTGAAGTAATATTGAGTTACCTTAGCAGTCTGCAATACTTTGGAATTCTGAATTGCCCTAGATTTCAGAACTTTAAGGTAATTCTGAAAATAGTTTACAGTTTAGTGTAAGTATGCAGTCTGTGCAACCTTTGATTGAAGTGAAGACGGTATAAATTGTCTTTTGCAAACTCTTATGACAATTGCATGGAGATTTTGGCAAGAAAAGAAATAGTTAGAATCCGGAAGAGAAATCAAAATTCTTAAGATGAAACTTAAGGAGTATGCTGATACGAATCGTGAGAATAATTTCAATGGAATTATGTCCAATGTTTCTATGGAAGATTAGGTTTTATCAAGTTTTAAGAAATCTGGCAATTTCTGGGAGACTTTCAAAGCTATTTGGCAAAGTACTTGAGTACTTAGGAAATACTGAAGAGGATTAGTCTGAGAAGAATGTGACGGTCATTCTGAAGAGCATACCAAGGAAATTATTAAGAATATTCTAAGGGAATTTCATAGAGAAAAAATGAGACTAAATTATGCAAATTCTTGAAAATTATTACCAGTTTGAGGGAATAGTGGAATCAGAGAGCGATTTATAAGAGATTAAAAGAAATAATGCTAAGCACTCTTAGAATGTTATAAGGTTGGATGTTATCAAGATTAGTTTAGGGAAATCCGGAAAAGAAGTATGATGATTCAAATTGAACTCTGTAAATGAAGTAATTTCAGAGTAACAAAAAATTTCATGATCTGGGACCCATGAAAAATATAAATTACCAGAATTTAGAATCATTTCATGATTCTGAGACTTCAAAAATGACGCTTTCAGACTTTCATTTTAGTTATATAATAATATTATTCTTTGGCATAAATTATTTGTAATGGTCATGTGGAGTTACCCGTAGTTTAGGCAAATGGGTAAACTGTGTGTGAGTACCACGATGTAAGGCTTTGATTCTCACTTCAGTCAGGAGAATTTTAGTTTAAAATAAAATTGCCTACTGGTCTACCGAGTGTTGTGAGTTGTATGATGTCAAGAATAAAATTGGAAGCCTGATCAATCTCAGAGAAATATTACAATTAATTTAAAATTAATAAAAAATTTAAGACATTTTCTGGTACTGCATCACATATTAAGGACTAAATCGACTATTAGTTTAAAAAAAAAGTAAGAGGTTGTATCCAAGACACGACCGTAAATTTGACGTAGGATTACGAAAGGTAGTTATGATCGATGTCAATCATACAAGTTCTGGAATAACAAGTAGCTTGCTGGTGTTAGAAGCACAAATGTTGTAAACATTGCTGAGCAACCGAATGCCGATGTCACGGCAGCACAACATTCCATACTGCGAATAGCAGACGTGTCGTCACAGTAAACAGCTGTTTCGTGTAAAAAGATAAACATTGCGATGAAATACGACCACCACCACTAGACATTTTCACATTTCACTAAAACCAATAAGCCGGTTGGGCCAGACCTTGTATAATTGACATCGAGTTATGATGTCACAGAAAAAGTATAGTAAATGTTAAATTGATTTCTTAACTCGTTATTAGTGAAAAATTTCAAAATTCAAATCAAAATTGTGATTTTACCGACAAACCAATATGCACAGCATTACGAAAAGAGATCAGGTTTCGATTAATTCTAAATAAGCCAAACGATTCGAAATGTATCTACCAATCTGCTAAAATGAATACTTAATTAATTTTCAATAGGTCACTATTGAAAATTACACAAATGTCCAACTTTTGCAATGGTGATCAAAATTATCACCGAATGTCTGAAAACAGCGCATTCCCTAACACAGACTTGAAAATCGAATTCAATGCGGTCTCACTGAACGGTGTACATTCAATCACCGTAAGTGGTGGTGACCAGTCATCGGTATCAGCATTAGCTGCTTGAACGTCAAGCAGTACAGTTCGGTCTTTGCTCGCTCTGTCGAGTTGTTCGATTAACCTATAGTTTGTTACAAACGTTCGCAGATATACTGCACGTCGCGTCGTCAGTAGTGTCGGTCGCATAGCGTGATGGGAAGACAGCGCTCTCGGAGCAGACTTCGTGACCAAGCGGAGAAGAAGAACAGTGGTGAGGGTAGCTCGGTACCTACCTCAAATAGGTACGCTACCCTGCCCACCGATGTTGGAAATACCAACCCAGTCCCGGTGAAGCGGACGAAAAAGAGGAAGAAGAACCAAGGACAGTCCGGTGGTACGAGCGGACGCGACGATGTTACCGCGACGAACGCCAGCGACATCGGTGATTTCGGCGACGCCGTCGAAACCGAGAATTCTGCCGGCCCGAGTGCGGTGAAAATCAAGCTTCCTCCACTGGTGGTGAAGCAAGTACCACTCAACACGCTGATTGGCGATCTCTCATCGCTGGGCGTTGCCGCTGAGTTTAAGCTCGGCAGGATCGGCACCAAGGTGATGCTGCGAACAAAAGCGGAGTACGAAGTGGCCGTGAAATATCTGAAGGATTCCAAGGCGGAATTCTTCACGCACGACATCCCCGGTGAGAAGCCCTTCAAGGTAGTCATCAGGGGTCTACCAAATTTCGACCCCAAGATGGTCGAAGCTGAAATCAACCGGTACAAGCTAGCCCCAATCGCTGTATTCCGAATGACAAGGAGAGACGAAAACGTGAAGACGTACCCGGATTGCCTCTTCCTGGTGCACTTCCAGAAAGGGACGGTGACTCTCAATGCGCTGCAAGCCATCCGATCGATCTACTCCATCATCGTACGATGGGAGCCATACCGTGGCGGCCATCGTGACGTAACGCAGTGCCAGCGGTGCCTCAATTTTGGTCACGGTACCCGCAACTGCAACATCAAGCCACGCTGCAGCAACTGCGCTCAAGAACACGCCACTTCCAACTGCCCTGCGGATGGAGCCGTGGCGTTAAAATGCGCCAACTGTGGTGGTGCACATCAAGGTTCCGACAGACAGTGCTCCAAACGCGAAGACTTCAACGCATCCGAAAGCAGGCGTCAAGCAACAATCAACCAGGACGCAAGAAGGACAAAACCCCAGCATTCAGGACGGAGGATTTTCCGCCTCTTCGTGCTCCCCAGCAAAGGCAAGCGAATTCGCGGGTGCAACCCGCCCCCCCTCAAGAAGCTTCCGGTGATTTTGCTGGCCAAAGCTCTCCATCCCCCCCTGGATTCTGGAGACAACCAACAGCGCAAAACAACAACCCCGATCTGTTCTCAGCGGATGAACTGATGGAAATTTTCGTCAACATGTCCGGTGCTCTTCGTAAGTGCCGCAATAAGCCCGAACAGATCCAGGTGCTCGGTAAGTTCATCATCCAGTATGGCGTCTAAACCGCTAACTATCGTCACCTGGAATGCTTGCTCTGTAAGAGCAAAAGAGATTGAGCTTGCCGACTTCCTCCGCAAGCACAGCATCGACGTGGGCCTTCTAACCGAGACCCATCTAAAGTCCGGTGACAGCTTCTGGTTGCCTGACCACAACATTATCCGGCTTGATCGCACCAGCTCCAGGGGGGGTGGTGTTGCGGTCGTCGTCAAGAAAGGAAAAAAATACCACACTCTGTCCCATATCCGCACCTCTATCATCGAGGCCCTTGGTGTGGAGGTGGAGTCGTCGACTGGATACGTCCAGTTCATCGCCGTATACTGCCCTCGATGATCGGGCTTATTGCGGCACTTACGAAGAGCACCGGACATGTTGACGAAAATTTCCATCAGTT